>NW_028135758.1:0-283000 GCF_964662115.1 Mustela nivalis | reverse complement strand
TCAAGAAACAGCCATATGCTGGTTTTGAAATCCAGGCCTCTGAGGAGAGATGCCTGGAAACCAAAGCAATGGATATGATTAGTGCCTAGGGGCCTGTTCTTTCCTTTTTACCTCTGGGGACATCTTTCTATGGGTCTGAGTACAGGTAGGTGCTCAGATGGGCTCACATTGCCCCTGTTTGACCTGGGAAGCCACCACTAATGAGATGAATCAGGGACTTTGGAGGTTTATCCTATTAGAAGGGATGTGGCCATTGGAATGGGCACACACAGTTCCCTTGGAGAGGGCAAGTACCGTCCTCAGGTTTGGCTCCAGGGGCCTGAGCCTGTAGGTTGTGTAGGCCAGGGCTGTTTGGACAGTTGTCTGAAAGCACAAACTTGGCTTATGGTTCAGGTCATAGGTATGGCAGGACTTATCTACAGACCATGAGGAGAACTTTTCGGGATTTGAGAAAAGGGCGAGTGTGAGGCTCTTGCTCAAGTTTTTGTCTCTGGATATCGTGTCACTCATGGTCCTGAAATTTCTGGGTGACTTCATTGGAAATGGACGAGTCTTACTCCCTGGTGGTTTGGCCCAGTCCAAATCATATGGGGTCACTCTGTGGGATGGGATGGATGAAGTCCGTTTTTTTTTTTTTATGTTGTTTTCTTTTTAACCTCAGGTGTCCCACCAAATGAGGGATTCCAGAGTAGAGCCCTGGGGGGGGGGGTGACTGGACAATCAGAAATCTGGTTAAAAATTGGGGCTTAGGTACATATCAAGCCCATTATGACATCTAATGGTCCAGTCACTGAGAGGACTTACTAGAGGACAGGACTCATGCTGAGGGTCACAATGCGTGTTTATGCCCTTGTCGCACTCAAGAATGGGCGGGGCCTCAGGGTGAATGCTGGTTTCTCCTACACTGAACGTTGGACAACGTGCCAACCACAAGGTTTCTTACAATGGGTAAGGTGGTGTTCTGATTTCTGCATCACACTCACCTCTGGGCAGTGAGGGGAAATAATGTCTCGGTTCTGAGGCATGAAAACTGAGGTAATTAAGAGATGATGACCTAAGGCCATGGCGGGTCTTATGTGCTCAGTGTGCGGTCTGGTCAGGAGGTCCGGGCTCAGGTTGTGTCCGACAGTGCATTAGTGCCCAGGTTAGACTATATAATTTGGGTAAAGTCGAGTGCTGTGGAGGTTTATCCTCATTGAATGTGCCTGGGCAGCTCTTGAGGCAATCATTTTTTTCTAGAGGGCAGGCAGAGTGCTGCATTGTGGGTCCGGAATTGCCAAACTTTTGGGCTTATATCAACGATGGCCGTGGAATGTGGGGAGGTTTCATGGGCCATGCACGAATCTTCCTCTCTGTGGATTTGGCCCGATCCCAATTGTTATTCGTCAATCTGTGGGATGGGAGGTATCCTTTCAGGTTTATTATCTCAGGTGTCTGAACAAAAGAGGAATTCCAAAGCAGAGCCCTGGGGAAGAGTGAAGGGAAAACCCAAACTATGGTTAAAAATTGGGGCCTAGAGGCAAGGCAGGCACAATAAGCTGTCTCTTCATCCAGCCACTGAGAGGCCTTACTTGAGGGCTGGGCTCAGGCTGCGGGTCACAGTGTGTGTTTGTGACCAATGTGGCACTCGAGCATGGGCGGTGCCTCATGGGCCAATCTGGTTTCAACTACACTGGAACTTGGACAACATGCCAATCACAAGGTCTCTTGCCATGGGGAAGGTGTTCTGATTTCTGCATCATTTTCAACCCTGGGCCGTGGTGGAGATAAGGTCTAGGTTCTGAAGCCTGAAAAATCAGAGTTGGGAAGAGATGACGATCTAAGGCGATGGCGCGTCTGATATGCTCAGTGTACGGTCAACTGCCTGGGTGTTGGTCAGGAGGTTCTGGCTCAGGTTGTGTCAGACAGTGCACTAGTGCCCAAGTTAGACTATATAATTTGGGTACAGTCGAGTGCCCTGTAGGTTTATCCTCATATGAGGTGCCTGGGCACCTGATTAGGCAAGATATTTTTTTTAGAGGGCAGGCAGAGTGCTGCATTGTGGGTCCGGAATTGCCAAAATGGAGGATTTCTGGGCCAGGAGTTTGAGGACAGAAGTCTGAGAAGACAAGATAGACTTGGGCTTCAGGCCCAGGGCACGGTAGGTACCCCCTGCAGATCGGAAACAATATCTCAAGCATCTGAAGTCACGGCGAGGATCAGATGTTGGCTCAGGTTGGAGTTTCTGTGCATGACTGCCCCTTCATGAAAGGAGCGGAAACTCAAGGCCATGGAGCTTTTCCCACGTTGGGAGTTGTGTGATGCCCCCTTCAAGGATTCCTTCTGCGGGACAATTGAGACCTGTTGGGCAGCTCCAGGACATCCCATATGGAATGACTCCAGAGCACCGTTCGAGGATGGATGCCTGGAAGCCAGCTTCGCATTCCAATTGTCTCCTAGCAACAAGACAGTTTAGATCTGATGGCTCTGCGGGAGCAACCGGGGTGGCTGAGTTGAAATGGACTTTCCTGAGGATGGGTCCTAATGTGTTTTTGTGTCCATGAGGGCCTTGGAATGGGGCGGTGGCACCGCGACCCTGAAGTACTCTTCTATGCTTTGGACATGGCTCCCATGCACAGGATTCCTTGTGGAGACGAGATGAGTTCTGCTGAGTGCCTCAGCAAAACCCCTATGCTCGTATTGGAATCAGGCTTTTGAGGAGACATGCCTGTAAACCAAGGCAAGGGATCCTATTATGGCCTAGGGTCCTGTCTGGTTCAATCTTCTCCTCTGGGGACATCCATGTATGGTATGAGTGGAGGTCGATTATCAGCTGGTGTCAGACAGCCCTTGTTTGTTCCGGGCGACCTACACTATTGGGATGGCCTCAGGGACTTTGGAGGTTTCTCCTAATTTGTACGATTTTGGACAATGGAATGGGCAGAATTCTCATGGATTGGTAGGCACAGTCCTAATGTGTGGCTCCAGGGGCCCCAGCCTGGAGGGTGTGTGGCCCAGGACTTGAGGACAGAAGTCTGAAAACACAAACTCAGCTTAGGAAGGGGACGTAGGTATGGCAGGACCGATCTACAAACCATGAGAAGAACTCTTCAGGATATGAAGAAAGTGCGAGTCTGAGGCGCTTGCTCAGGTTTTTGTCTCTGGATTTTGTATCAGCGATGGCACAATCTATAGACCTGAATCGAGAACTCGTGCATCTGAAGTCAGGGCGAGGATCAGATGATCGCTCAAGTTGGTGTTTCTGTCCCTGATGGCCCCTTCACGAAGGGGGGGCATCACGAGGCCATGGGGGTTTTCCCACGATGGGATTTGTGAGAAGCTCCAAACTGCAAAGTGTCTTCTGCAGGACAATTGAGACCTGCTGTTTGGCTCCAGGCCAATGATTCTGAGCAGGGTTCTAAGGATGCATGGCTGGGTAGCCCACCTCGCATTCCAACTGTCTCCTAGACACAAGACAGGTTAGATCTGCTGGATCTGGGGGAGCAACCGAGGAGGCTGAGTTGAAATGGACTCTCCTATGGATGGGTCCTAATGTGCTTTTGTGTCGATGGAGACCTTGGAATGAAGCGGTGGCACTGGGGCCCTGAAATGTTCTCCTAAACAGATGCTTTGACACAGCTCCAACGTGCAAGTTTCTCATGTGTAGATGAGATGTTTTCTGATGGGTGAGTCAAGAAACAGCCATATGCTGGTTTTGAAATCCAGGCCTCTGAGGAGAGATGCCTGGAAAACAAAGCAATGGATATGATTAGTGCCTAGGGGCCTGTTCTTTCCTTTTTACCTCTGGGGACATCTGTCTATGGGTCTGAGTACAGGTAGGTGCTCAGATGGGCTCAGATTGCCCCTGTTTTACCTGGGAAGTTACCACTAATGAGATGGATCAGGGACTTTGGAGGTTTATCGTATTAGAAGGGATGTGGCCATTGGAATGGGCACAGACAATTCCCTTGGAGAGGGCAAGTACAGTCCTCAGGTTTGGCTCCAGGGGCCTGAGCCTATAGCTTGTGTAGGGCAGGGCTGTTTGGACAGTTGTCTGAAAACACAAACTTGGCTTATGTTTCAGGTCATAGGTATGGCAGGACTTATCTACAGACCATGAGGAGAACTTTTCGGGATTTGAGAAAAGGGCGAGTGTGAGGCTCTTGCTCAAGTTTTTGTCTCTGGATATCGTGTCACTCATGGTCGTGAAATTTCTGGGTTACTTCATGGGAAATGGACGAGTCTTACTCCCTGGTGGTTTGGACCAGTCTAAAGCGTTTGGGGTCTCTCTGTGGGATGGAAGAGGTCCGTTTTTTTTTTTTTTGATGTTGTTCTCTTTTTAACCTCAGGTGTCTCACCTAATGAGGGATTCCTGAGTAGCGCCCTTGGGGGGGGGGTGAATGGACATTCAGAAATCTGGTTAAAAATTGGCGCCTAGGGACATATCAAGCCCATTATGACATCTAATGGTCCAGTCACTGAGAGGACTTACTAGAGGACAGGACTCATGCTGAGGGTCACAATGCGTGTTTATGCCCTTGTCGCACTCAAGAATGGGCGGGGCCTCAGGGTGAATGCTGGTTTCTCCTACACTGAACGTTGGACGACGTGCCAACCACAAGGTTTCTTACCATGGGTAAGGAGGTGTTCTGATTTCTGCATCACACTCACCCCTGGGCAGTGATTGGAGATAATGTCTCGGTTCTGAGGCCTGAAAACTGAGGTAGGGAAGAGATGATGACCTAAGGCCATGGCAGGGCTTATGTGCTCAGTGTGCTCTGTGCTTTCCGGGTGTTGGTCAGGAGGTCCGGGCTCAGGTTGTGTCCGACAGTGCATTAGTGCCCAGGTTAGACTATATAATTTGTGTGAAGTCGTGTGCTGTGGAGGTTTATCATCATTGAAGGTGCCTGTACAGCTCAAGATGCAATAATTTTTTTCTAGGGGGCAGGCAGAGTGCTGCATTGTGGGTCCGGAATTGCCAAACTTGAGGGCTTCGGGGCCAGGAGTGTGAGGACGGAATTCTGAGAAGACAAGCTAGACTTGGGTTTCAGGGCGAGGGCACGGCAGGTACCCCCTGCAGATCTGCACTAATACTCATGAATCTGAAGTCAGGGCGAGGATCAGACGTTGGCTCAGGTTGGAGTTTCCGTGCATGACGGCCGCTTCATGAAGGGAGTGGAATCTCGAGGCCATTGAGGATTTCCCACGTTGGGAGTTGTGGGATGCCCCCTTCAAGGATTCCTTTTGCGGGACAATTGAGACCTGTTGGACAGCTCCAGGACATCCCTTATGGAATGACTCCAGAGCACGGTTCGAGGATGGATGCCTGGGAAGCCCGCCTTGCACACCAATTGTCTACTAGCAATAAGACAGTTTAGATCTGATGGCTCTGCGGGAGCAACCGGGGTGGCTGTGTTGAAATGGACTTTCCTGAGGATGGGTCCTAATGTGTTTTTGTGTCCATGAGGGCCCTGGAATGGGGCGGTGGTACCGGGACCCTGAAGTACTCTCCTATGCTTTGGACATGGCTCCCATGCACAGGTTTCCTTGTGGAGATGAGATGAGTTCTGCTGGGTGCCTCAGCAAAACCCCTATGCTCGTATTGGAATCAAGCTTTTGAGGAGACATGCCTGTAAACCAAGGCAATGGATCCTATTATGGCCTAGGGTCCTGTCTGGTTCAATCTTCTCCTCTGGGGACATACATGTATGGTATGAGTGGAGGTAGATTATCAGCTGGTGTCAGACAGCCCTTGTTTGTTCCGGGCGACCTACAAAATTGGGATGGCCTCAGGGATTTTGGAGGTTTCTCCTAATTTGTACGATTTTGGACAATGGAATGGGCAGAATTCCCATGGATTTGTAGGCACAGTCCTAATGTGTGGCTTCAGAGGCTCCAGCATGAGGGTGTGTGGCCCAGGACTTTGAGGACAGAAGTCTGAAAACACAAACTCAGCTTAGGTTTGGGGACGTAGGTATGGCAGGCCCGATCTACAAAACATGAGAAGAACTCTTCAGGATATGAAGAAAGTGCGAGTCTGAGGCTCTTGCTCAGGTTTTTGTCCCTGGATTTTGTATCAGCGATGGCACAATTTACAGACCTGTATCGAGATCTCGTGCATCTGAAGTCAGGGCGAGGATCAGACGATCGCTCAAGTTGGTGTTTCTGTCCCTGATGGCCCATTCACGAAGGGGGGGCATCACGAGGCTATGGGGGTTTTCCCACGATGGGATTTGTGAGAATCTCCGAACTGCAAAGTGTCTTCTGCAGGACAATTGCGACCTGCTGTTTGGCTCCGCCAATGATTCTGAGCAGGGTTCTAAGGATGCATGGCTGGGTAGCCCACCTCGCATTCCAATTGTCTCCTAGACACAAGACAAGTTAGATCTGCTGTATCTGGGGTAGCAACTGAGGAGGCTGAGTTGAAATGGACTCTCCTATGGATGGGTCCTAATGTGCTTTTGTGTCTATGGAGACCTTGGAATGAAGCCGTGGCACTGGGGTCCTGAAGAGTTCTCCTAAACAGAGGCTTTGACACAGCTCCAAAGTGCAGGTTTCCCTTATGTAGATGAGATGTTTTCTGATCGGTGAGTCAAGAAACAGCCATATGCTGGTTTTGAAATCCAGGCCTCTGAGGAGAGATGCCTGGAAACCAAAGCAATGGATATGATTAGTGCCTAGGGGCCTGTTCTTTCCTTTTTACCTCTGGGGACATCTTTCTATGGGTCTGAGTACAGGTAGGTGCTCAGATGGGCTCACATTGCCCCTGTTTGACCTGGGAAGCCACCACTAATGAGATGAATCAGGGACTTTGGAGGTTTATCCTATTAGAAGGGATGTGGCCATTGGAATGGGCACACACAGTTCCCTTGGAGAGGGCAAGTACCGTCCTCAGGTTTGGCTCCAGGGGCCTGAGCCTGTAGGTTGTGTAGGCCAGGGCTGTTTGGACAGTTGTCTGAAAGCACAAACTTGGCTTATGGTTCAGGTCATAGGTATGGCAGGACTTATCTACAGACCATGAGGAGAACTTTTCGGGATTTGAGAAAAGGGCGAGTGTGAGGCTCTTGCTCAAGTTTTTGTCTCTGGATATCGTGTCACTCATGGTCCTGAAATTTCTGGGTGACTTCATTGGAAATGGACGAGTCTTACTCCCTGGTGGTTTGGCCCAGTCCAAATCATATGGGGTCACTCTGTGGGATGGGATGGATGAAGTCCGTTTTTTTTTTTTTATGTTGTTTTCTTTTTAACCTCAGGTGTCCCACCAAATGAGGGATTCCAGAGTAGAGCCCTGGGGGGGGGGGTGACTGGACAATCAGAAATCTGGTTAAAAATTGGGGCTTAGGTACATATCAAGCCCATTATGACATCTAATGGTCCAGTCACTGAGAGGACTTACTAGAGGACAGGACTCATGCTGAGGGTCACAATGCGTGTTTATGCCCTTGTCGCACTCAAGAATGGGCGGGGCCTCAGGGTGAATGCTGGTTTCTCCTACACTGAACGTTGGACAACGTGCCAACCACAAGGTTTCTTACAATGGGTAAGGTGGTGTTCTGATTTCTGCATCACACTCACCTCTGGGCAGTGAGGGGAAATAATGTCTCGGTTCTGAGGCATGAAAACTGAGGTAATTAAGAGATGATGACCTAAGGCCATGGCGGGTCTTATGTGCTCAGTGTGCGGTCTGGTCAGGAGGTCCGGGCTCAGGTTGTGTCCGACAGTGCATTAGTGCCCAGGTTAGACTATATAATTTGGGTAAAGTCGAGTGCTGTGGAGGTTTATCCTCATTGAATGTGCCTGGGCAGCTCTTGAGGCAATCATTTTTTTCTAGAGGGAAGGCAGAGTGCTGCATTGTGGGTCCGGAATTGCCAAACTTTTGGGCTTATATCAACGATGGCCGTGGAATGTGGGGAGGTTTCATGGGCCATGCACGAATCTTCCTCTCTGTGGATTTGGCCCGATCCCAATTGTTATTCGTCAATCTGTGGGATGGGAGGTATCCTTTCAGGTTTATTATCTCAGGTGTCTGAACAAAAGAGGAATTCCAAAGCAGAGCCCTGGGGAAGAGTGAAGGGAAAACCCAAACTATGGTTAAAAATTGGGGCCTAGAGGCAAGGCAGGCACAATAAGCTGTCTCTTCATCCAGCCACTGAGAGGCCTTACTTGAGGGCTGGGCTCAGGCTGCGGGTCACAGTGTGTGTTTGTGACCAATGTGGCACTCGAGCATGGGCGGTGCCTCATGGGCCAATCTGGTTTCAACTACACTGGAACTTGGACAACATGCCAATCACAAGGTCTCTTGCCATGGGGAAGGTGTTCTGATTTCTGCATCATTTTCAACCCTGGGCCGTGGTGGAGATAAGGTCTAGGTTCTGAAGCCTGAAAAATCAGAGTTGGGAAGAGATGACGATCTAAGGCGATGGCGCGTCTGATATGCTCAGTGTACGGTCAACTGCCTGGGTGTTGGTCAGGAGGTTCTGGCTCAGGTTGTGTCAGACAGTGCACTAGTGCCCAAGTTAGACTATATAATTTGGGTACAGTCGAGTGCCCTGTAGGTTTATCCTCATATGAGGTGCCTGGGCACCTGATTAGGCAAGATATTTTTTTTAGAGGGCAGGCAGAGTGCTGCATTGTGGGTCCGGAATTGCCAAAATGGAGGATTTCTGGGCCAGGAGTTTGAGGACAGAAGTCTGAGAAGACAAGATAGACTTGGGCTTCAGGCCCAGGGCACGGTAGGTACCCCCTGCAGATCGGAAACAATATCTCAAGCATCTGAAGTCACGGCGAGGATCAGATGTTGGCTCAGGTTGGAGTTTCTGTGCATGACTGCCCCTTCATGAAAGGAGCGGAAACTCAAGGCCATGGAGCTTTTCCCACGTTGGGAGTTGTGTGATGCCCCCTTCAAGGATTCCTTCTGCGGGACAATTGAGACCTGTTGGGCAGCTCCAGGACATCCCATATGGAATGACTCCAGAGCACCGTTCGAGGATGGATGCCTGGAAGCCAGCTTCGCATTCCAATTGTCTCCTAGCAACAAGACAGTTTAGATCTGATGGCTCTGCGGGAGCAAGCGGGGTGGCTGAGTTGAAATGGACTTTCCTGAGGATGGGTCCTAATGTGTTTTTGTGTCCATGAGGGCCTTGGAATGGGGCGGTGGCACCGCGACCCTGAAGTACTCTTCTATGCTTTGGACATGGCTCCCATGCACAGGATTCCTTGTGGAGACGAGATGAGTTCTGCTGAGTGCCTCAGCAAAACCCCTATGCTCGTATTGGAATCAGGCTTTTGAGGAGACATGCCTGTAAACCAAGGCAATGGATCCTATTATGGCCTAGGGTCCTGTCTGGTTCAATCTTCTCCTCTGGGGACATCCATTTATGGTATGAGTGGAGGTCGATTATCAGCTGGTGTCAGACAGCCCTTGTTTGTTCCGGGCGACCTACACTATTGGGATGGCCTCAGGGACTTTGGAGGTTTCTCCTAATTTGTACGATTTTGGACAATGGAATGGGCAGAATTCTCATGGATTGGTAGGCACAGTCCTAATGTGTGGCTCCAGGGACCCAGCCTGGAGGGTGTGTGGCCCAGGACTTGAGGACAGAAGTCTGAAAACACAAACTCAGCTTAGGAAGGGGACGTAGGTATGGCAGGACCGATCTACAAACCATGAGAAGAACTCTTCAGGATATGAAGAAAGTGCGAGTCTGAGGCGCTTGCTCAGGTTTTTGTCTCTGGATTTTGTATCAGCGATGGCACAATCTATAGACCTGAATCGAGAACTCGTGCATCTGAAGTCAGGGCGAGGATCAGATGATCGCTCAAGTTGGTGTTTCTGTCCCTGATGGCCCCTTCACGAAGGGGGGGCATCACGAGGCCATGGGGGTTTTCCCACGATGGGATTTGTGAGAAGCTCCAAACTGCAAAGTGTCTTCTGCAGGACAATTGAGACCTGCTGTTTGGCTCCAGGCCAATGATTCTGAGCAGGGTTCTAAGGATGCATGGCTGGGTAGCCCACCTCGCATTCCAACTGTCTCCTAGACACAAGACAGGTTAGATCTGCTGGATCTGGGGGAGCAACCGAGGAGGCTGAGTTGAAATGGACTCTCCTATGGATGGGTCCTAATGTGCTTTTGTGTCGATGGAGACCTTGGAATGAAGCGGTGGCACTGGGGCCCTGAAATGTTCTCCTAAACAGATGCTTTGACACAGCTCCAACGTGCAAGTTTCTCATGTGTAGATGAGATGTTTTCTGATGGGTGAGTCAAGAAACAGCCATATGCTGGTTTTGAAATCCAGGCCTCTGAGGAGAGATGCCTGGAAAACAAAGCAATGGATATGATTAGTGCCTAGGGGCCTGTTCTTTCCTTTTTACCTCTGGGGACATCTGTCTATGGGTCTGAGTACAGGTAGGTGCTCAGATGGGCTCAGATTGCCCCTGTTTTACCTGGGAAGTTACCACTAATGAGATGGATCAGGGACTTTGGAGGTTTATCGTATTAGAAGGGATGTGGCCATTGGAATGGGCACAGACAATTCCCTTGGAGAGGGCAAGTACAGTCCTCAGGTTTGGCTCCAGGGGCCTGAGCCTATAGCTTGTGTAGGGCAGGGCTGTTTGGACAGTTGTCTGAAAACACAAACTTGGCTTATGTTTCAGGTCATAGGTATGGCAGGACTTATCTACAGACCATGAGGAGAACTTTTCGGGATTTGAGAAAAGGGCGAGTGTGAGGCTCTTGCTCAAGTTTTTGTCTCTGGATATCGTGTCACTCATGGTCGTGAAATTTCTGGGTTACTTCATGGGAAATGGACGAGTCTTACTCCCTGGTGGTTTGGACCAGTCTAAAGCGTTTGGGGTCTCTCTGTGGGATGGAAGAGGTCCGTTTTTTTTTTTTTTGATGTTGTTCTCTTTTTAACCTCAGGTGTCTCACCTAATGAGGGATTCCTGAGTAGCGCCCTTGGGGGGGGGGTGAATGGACATTCAGAAATCTGGTTAAAAATTGGCGCCTAGGGACATATCAAGCCCATTATGACATCTAATGGTCCAGTCACTGAGAGGACTTACTAGAGGACAGGACTCATGCTGAGGGTCACAATGCGTGTTTATGCCCTTGTCGCACTCAAGAATGGGCGGGGCCTCAGGGTGAATGCTGGTTTCTCCTACACTGAACGTTGGACGACGTGCCAACCACAAGGTTTCTTACCATGGGTAAGGAGGTGTTCTGATTTCTGCATCACACTCACCCCTGGGCAGTGATTGGAGATAATGTCTCGGTTCTGAGGCCTGAAAACTGAGGTAGGGAAGAGATGATGACCTAAGGCCATGGCAGGGCTTATGTGCTCAGTGTGCTCTGTGCTTTCCGGGTGTTGGTCAGGAGGTCCGGGCTCAGGTTGTGTCCGACAGTGCATTAGTGCCCAGGTTAGACTATATAATTTGTGTGAAGTCGTGTGCTGTGGAGGTTTATCATCATTGAAGGTGCCTGTACAGCTCAAGATGCAATAATTTTTTTCTAGGGGGCAGGCAGAGTGCTGCATTGTGGGTCCGGAATTGCCAAACTTGAGGGCTTCGGGGCCAGGAGTGTGAGGACGGAATTCTGAGAAGACAAGCTAGACTTGGGTTTCAGGGCGAGGGCACGGCAGGTACCCCCTGCAGATCTGCACTAATACTCATGAATCTGAAGTCAGGGCGAGGATCAGACGTTGGCTCAGGTTGGAGTTTCCGTGCATGACGGCCGCTTCATGAAGGGAGTGGAATCTCGAGGCCATTGAGGATTTCCCACGTTGGGAGTTGTGGGATGCCCCCTTCAAGGATTCCTTTTGCGGGACAATTGAGACCTGTTGGACAGCTCCAGGACATCCCTTATGGAATGACTCCAGAGCACGGTTCGAGGATGGATGCCTGGGAAGCCCGCCTTGCACACCAATTGTCTACTAGCAATAAGACAGTTTAGATCTGATGGCTCTGCGGGAGCAACCGGGGTGGCTGTGTTGAAATGGACTTTCCTGAGGATGGGTCCTAATGTGTTTTTGTGTCCATGAGGGCCCTGGAATGGGGCGGTGGTACCGGGACCCTGAAGTACTCTCCTATGCTTTGGACATGGCTCCCATGCACAGGTTTCCTTGTGGAGATGAGATGAGTTCTGCTGGGTGCCTCAGCAAAACCCCTATGCTCGTATTGGAATCAAGCTTTTGAGGAGACATGCCTGTAAACCAAGGCAATGGATCCTATTATGGCCTAGGGTCCTGTCTGGTTCAATCTTCTCCTCTGGGGACATACATGTATGGTATGAGTGGAGGTAGATTATCAGCTGGTGTCAGACAGCCCTTGTTTGTTCCGGGCGACCTACAAAATTGGGATGGCCTCAGGGATTTTGGAGGTTTCTCCTAATTTGTACGATTTTGGACAATGGAATGGGCAGAATTCCCATGGATTTGTAGGCACAGTCCTAATGTGTGGCTTCAGAGGCTCCAGCATGAGGGTGTGTGGCCCAGGACTTTGAGGACAGAAGTCTGAAAACACAAACTCAGCTTAGGTTTGGGGACGTAGGTATGGCAGGCCCGATCTACAAAACATGAGAAGAACTCTTCAGGATATGAAGAAAGTGCGAGTCTGAGGCTCTTGCTCAGGTTTTTGTCCCTGGATTTTGTATCAGCGATGGCACAATTTACAGACCTGTATCGAGATCTCGTGCATCTGAAGTCAGGGCGAGGATCAGACGATCGCTCAAGTTGGTGTTTCTGTCCCTGATGGCCCATTCACGAAGGGGGGGCATCACGAGGCTATGGGGGTTTTCCCACGATGGGATTTGTGAGAATCTCCGAACTGCAAAGTGTCTTCTGCAGGACAATTGCGACCTGCTGTTTGGCTCCGCCAATGATTCTGAGCAGGGTTCTAAGGATGCATGGCTGGGTAGCCCACCTCGCATTCCAATTGTCTCCTAGACACAAGACAAGTTAGATCTGCTGTATCTGGGGTAGCAACTGAGGAGGCTGAGTTGAAATGGACTCTCCTATGGATGGGTCCTAATGTGCTTTTGTGTCTATGGAGACCTTGGAATGAAGCCGTGGCACTGGGGTCCTGAAGAGTTCTCCTAAACAGAGGCTTTGACACAGCTCCAAAGTGCAGGTTTCCCTTATGTAGATGAGATGTTTTCTGATCGGTGAGTCAAGAAACAGCCATATGCTGGTTTTGAAATCCAGGCCTCTGAGGAGAGATGCCTGGAAACCAAAGCAATGGATATGATTAGTGCCTAGGGGCCTGTTCTTTCCTTTTTACCTCTGGGGACATCTTTCTATGGGTCTGAGTACAGGTAGGTGCTCAGATGGGCTCACATTGCCCCTGTTTGACCTGGGAAGCCACCACTAATGAGATGAATCAGGGACTTTGGAGGTTTATCCTATTAGAAGGGATGTGGCCATTGGAATGGGCACACACAGTTCCCTTGGAGAGGGCAAGTACCGTCCTCAGGTTTGGCTCCAGGGGCCTGAGCCTGTAGGTTGTGTAGGCCAGGGCTGTTTGGACAGTTGTCTGAAAGCACAAACTTGGCTTATGGTTCAGGTCATAGGTATGGCAGGACTTATCTACAGACCATGAGGAGAACTTTTCGGGATTTGAGAAAAGGGCGAGTGTGAGGCTCTTGCTCAAGTTTTTGTCTCTGGATATCGTGTCACTCATGGTCCTGAAATTTCTGGGTGACTTCATTGGAAATGGACGAGTCTTACTCCCTGGTGGTTTGGCCCAGTCCAAATCATATGGGGTCACTCTGTGGGATGGGATGGATGAAGTCCGTTTTTTTTTTTTTATGTTGTTTTCTTTTTAACCTCAGGTGTCCCACCAAATGAGGGATTCCAGAGTAGAGCCCTGGGGGGGGGGGTGACTGGACAATCAGAAATCTGGTTAAAAATTGGGGCTTAGGTACATATCAAGCCCATTATGACATCTAATGGTCCAGTCACTGAGAGGACTTACTAGAGGACAGGACTCATGCTGAGGGTCACAATGCGTGTTTATGCCCTTGTCGCACTCAAGAATGGGCGGGGCCTCAGGGTGAATGCTGGTTTCTCCTACACTGAACGTTGGACAACGTGCCAACCACAAGGTTTCTTACAATGGGTAAGGTGGTGTTCTGATTTCTGCATCACACTCACCTCTGGGCAGTGAGGGGAAATAATGTCTCGGTTCTGAGGCATGAAAACTGAGGTAATTAAGAGATGATGACCTAAGGCCATGGCGGGTCTTATGTGCTCAGTGTGCGGTCTGGTCAGGAGGTCCGGGCTCAGGTTGTGTCCGACAGTGCATTAGTGCCCAGGTTAGACTATATAATTTGGGTAAAGTCGAGTGCTGTGGAGGTTTATCCTCATTGAATGTGCCTGGGCAGCTCTTGAGGCAATCATTTTTTTCTAGAGGGAAGGCAGAGTGCTGCATTGTGGGTCCGGAATTGCCAAACTTTTGGGCTTATATCAACGATGGCCGTGGAATGTGGGGAGGTTTCATGGGCCATGCACGAATCTTCCTCTCTGTGGATTTGGCCCGATCCCAATTGTTATTCGTCAATCTGTGGGATGGGAGGTATCCTTTCAGGTTTATTATCTCAGGTGTCTGAACAAAAGAGGAATTCCAAAGCAGAGCCCTGGGGAAGAGTGAAGGGAAAACCCAAACTATGGTTAAAAATTGGGGCCTAGAGGCAAGGCAGGCACAATAAGCTGTCTCTTCATCCAGCCACTGAGAGGCCTTACTTGAGGGCTGGGCTCAGGCTGCGGGTCACAGTGTGTGTTTGTGACCAATGTGGCACTCGAGCATGGGCGGTGCCTCATGGGCCAATCTGGTTTCAACTACACTGGAACTTGGACAACATGCCAATCACAAGGTCTCTTGCCATGGGGAAGGTGTTCTGATTTCTGCATCATTTTCAACCCTGGGCCGTGGTGGAGATAAGGTCTAGGTTCTGAAGCCTGAAAAATCAGAGTTGGGAAGAGATGACGATCTAAGGCGATGGCGCGTCTGATATGCTCAGTGTACGGTCAACTGCCTGGGTGTTGGTCAGGAGGTTCTGGCTCAGGTTGTGTCAGACAGTGCACTAGTGCCCAAGTTAGACTATATAATTTGGGTACAGTCGAGTGCCCTGTAGGTTTATCCTCATATGAGGTGCCTGGGCACCTGATTAGGCAAGATATTTTTTTTAGAGGGCAGGCAGAGTGCTGCATTGTGGGTCCGGAATTGCCAAAATGGAGGATTTCTGGGCCAGGAGTTTGAGGACAGAAGTCTGAGAAGACAAGATAGACTTGGGCTTCAGGCCCAGGGCACGGTAGGTACCCCCTGCAGATCGGAAACAATATCTCAAGCATCTGAAGTCACGGCGAGGATCAGATGTTGGCTCAGGTTGGAGTTTCTGTGCATGACTGCCCCTTCATGAAAGGAGCGGAAACTCAAGGCCATGGAGCTTTTCCCACGTTGGGAGTTGTGTGATGCCCCCTTCAAGGATTCCTTCTGCGGGACAATTGAGACCTGTTGGGCAGCTCCAGGACATCCCATATGGAATGACTCCAGAGCACCGTTCGAGGATGGATGCCTGGAAGCCAGCTTCGCATTCCAATTGTCTCCTAGCAACAAGACAGTTTAGATCTGATGGCTCTGCGGGAGCAACCGGGGTGGCTGAGTTGAAATGGACTTTCCTGAGGATGGGTCCTAATGTGTTTTTGTGTCCATGAGGGCCTTGGAATGGGGCGGTGGCACCGCGACCCTGAAGTACTCTTCTATGCTTTGGACATGGCTCCCATGCACAGGATTCCTTGTGGAGACGAGATGAGTTCTGCTGAGTGCCTCAGCAAAACCCCTATGCTCGTATTGGAATCAGGCTTTTGAGGAGACATGCCTGTAAACCAAGGCAAGGGATCCTATTATGGCCTAGGGTCCTGTCTGGTTCAATCTTCTCCTCTGGGGACATCCATGTATGGTATGAGTGGAGGTCGATTATCAGCTGGTGTCAGACAGCCCTTGTTTGTTCCGGGCGACCTACACTATTGGGATGGCCTCAGGGACTTTGGAGGTTTCTCCTAATTTGTACGATTTTGGACAATGGAATGGGCAGAATTCTCATGGATTGGTAGGCACAGTCCTAATGTGTGGCTCCAGGGGCCCCAGCCTGGAGGGTGTGTGGCCCAGGACTTGAGGACAGAAGTCTGAAAACACAAACTCAGCTTAGGAAGGGGACGTAGGTATGGCAGGACCGATCTACAAACCATGAGAAGAACTCTTCAGGATATGAAGAAAGTGCGAGTCTGAGGCGCTTGCTCAGGTTTTTGTCTCTGGATTTTGTATCAGCGATGGCACAATCTATAGACCTGAATCGAGAACTCGTGCATCTGAAGTCAGGGCGAGGATCAGATGATCGCTCAAGTTGGTGTTTCTGTCCCTGATGGCCCCTTCACGAAGGGGGGGCATCACGAGGCCATGGGGGTTTTCCCACGATGGGATTTGTGAGAAGCTCCAAACTGCAAAGTGTCTTCTGCAGGACAATTGAGACCTGCTGTTTGGCTCCAGGCCAATGATTCTGAGCAGGGTTCTAAGGATGCATGGCTGGGTAGCCCACCTCGCATTCCAACTGTCTCCTAGACACAAGACAGGTTAGATCTGCTGGATCTGGGGGAGCAACCGAGGAGGCTGAGTTGAAATGGACTCTCCTATGGATGGGTCCTAATGTGCTTTTGTGTCGATGGAGACCTTGGAATGAAGCGGTGGCACTGGGGCCCTGAAATGTTCTCCTAAACAGATGCTTTGACACAGCTCCAACGTGCAAGTTTCTCATGTGTAGATGAGATGTTTTCTGATGGGTGAGTCAAGAAACAGCCATATGCTGGTTTTGAAATCCAGGCCTCTGAGGAGAGATGCCTGGAAAACAAAGCAATGGATATGATTAGTGCCTAGGGGCCTGTTCTTTCCTTTTTACCTCTGGGGACATCTGTCTATGGGTCTGAGTACAGGTAGGTGCTCAGATGGGCTCAGATTGCCCCTGTTTTACCTGGGAAGTTACCACTAATGAGATGGATCAGGGACTTTGGAGGTTTATCGTATTAGAAGGGATGTGGCCATTGGAATGGGCACAGACAATTCCCTTGGAGAGGGCAAGTACAGTCCTCAGGTTTGGCTCCAGGGGCCTGAGCCTATAGCTTGTGTAGGGCAGGGCTGTTTGGACAGTTGTCTGAAAACACAAACTTGGCTTATGTTTCAGGTCATAGGTATGGCAGGACTTATCTACAGACCATGAGGAGAACTTTTCGGGATTTGAGAAAAGGGCGAGTGTGAGGCTCTTGCTCAAGTTTTTGTCTCTGGATATCGTGTCACTCATGGTCGTGAAATTTCTGGGTTACTTCATGGGAAATGGACGAGTCTTACTCCCTGGTGGTTTGGACCAGTCTAAAGCGTTTGGGGTCTCTCTGTGGGATGGAAGAGGTCCGTTTTTTTTTTTTTTGATGTTGTTCTCTTTTTAACCTCAGGTGTCTCACCTAATGAGGGATTCCTGAGTAGCGCCCTTGGGGGGGGGGTGAATGGACATTCAGAAATCTGGTTAAAAATTGGCGCCTAGGGACATATCAAGCCCATTATGACATCTAATGGTCCAGTCACTGAGAGGACTTACTAGAGGACAGGACTCATGCTGAGGGTCACAATGCGTGTTTATGCCCTTGTCGCACTCAAGAATGGGCGGGGCCTCAGGGTGAATGCTGGTTTCTCCTACACTGAACGTTGGACGACGTGCCAACCACAAGGTTTCTTACCATGGGTAAGGAGGTGTTCTGATTTCTGCATCACACTCACCCCTGGGCAGTGATTGGAGATAATGTCTCGGTTCTGAGGCCTGAAAACTGAGGTAGGGAAGAGATGATGACCTAAGGCCATGGCAGGGCTTATGTGCTCAGTGTGCTCTGTGCTTTCCGGGTGTTGGTCAGGAGGTCCGGGCTCAGGTTGTGTCCGACAGTGCATTAGTGCCCAGGTTAGACTATATAATTTGTGTGAAGTCGTGTGCTGTGGAGGTTTATCATCATTGAAGGTGCCTGTACAGCTCAAGATGCAATAATTTTTTTCTAGGGGGCAGGCAGAGTGCTGCATTGTGGGTCCGGAATTGCCAAACTTGAGGGCTTCGGGGCCAGGAGTGTGAGGACGGAATTCTGAGAAGACAAGCTAGACTTGGGTTTCAGGGCGAGGGCACGGCAGGTACCCCCTGCAGATCTGCACTAATACTCATGAATCTGAAGTCAGGGCGAGGATCAGACGTTGGCTCAGGTTGGAGTTTCCGTGCATGACGGCCGCTTCATGAAGGGAGTGGAATCTCGAGGCCATTGAGGATTTCCCACGTTGGGAGTTGTGGGATGCCCCCTTCAAGGATTCCTTTTGCGGGACAATTGAGACCTGTTGGACAGCTCCAGGACATCCCTTATGGAATGACTCCAGAGCACGGTTCGAGGATGGATGCCTGGGAAGCCCGCCTTGCACACCAATTGTCTACTAGCAATAAGACAGTTTAGATCTGATGGCTCTGCGGGAGCAACCGGGGTGGCTGTGTTGAAATGGACTTTCCTGAGGATGGGTCCTAATGTGTTTTTGTGTCCATGAGGGCCCTGGAATGGGGCGGTGGTACCGGGACCCTGAAGTACTCTCCTATGCTTTGGACATGGCTCCCATGCACAGGTTTCCTTGTGGAGATGAGATGAGTTCTGCTGGGTGCCTCAGCAAAACCCCTATGCTCGTATTGGAATCAAGCTTTTGAGGAGACATGCCTGTAAACCAAGGCAATGGATCCTATTATGGCCTAGGGTCCTGTCTGGTTCAATCTTCTCCTCTGGGGACATACATGTATGGTATGAGTGGAGGTAGATTATCAGCTGGTGTCAGACAGCCCTTGTTTGTTCCGGGCGACCTACAAAATTGGGATGGCCTCAGGGATTTTGGAGGTTTCTCCTAATTTGTACGATTTTGGACAATGGAATGGGCAGAATTCCCATGGATTTGTAGGCACAGTCCTAATGTGTGGCTTCAGAGGCTCCAGCATGAGGGTGTGTGGCCCAGGACTTTGAGGACAGAAGTCTGAAAACACAAACTCAGCTTAGGTTTGGGGACGTAGGTATGGCAGGCCCGATCTACAAAACATGAGAAGAACTCTTCAGGATATGAAGAAAGTGCGAGTCTGAGGCTCTTGCTCAGGTTTTTGTCCCTGGATTTTGTATCAGCGATGGCACAATTTACAGACCTGTATCGAGATCTCGTGCATCTGAAGTCAGGGCGAGGATCAGACGATCGCTCAAGTTGGTGTTTCTGTCCCTGATGGCCCATTCACGAAGGGGGGGCATCACGAGGCTATGGGGGTTTTCCCACGATGGGATTTGTGAGAATCTCCGAACTGCAAAGTGTCTTCTGCAGGACAATTGCGACCTGCTGTTTGGCTCCGCCAATGATTCTGAGCAGGGTTCTAAGGATGCATGGCTGGGTAGCCCACCTCGCATTCCAATTGTCTCCTAGACACAAGACAAGTTAGATCTGCTGTATCTGGGGTAGCAACTGAGGAGGCTGAGTTGAAATGGACTCTCCTATGGATGGGTCCTAATGTGCTTTTGTGTCTATGGAGACCTTGGAATGAAGCCGTGGCACTGGGGTCCTGAAGAGTTCTCCTAAACAGAGGCTTTGACACAGCTCCAAAGTGCAGGTTTCCCTTATGTAGATGAGATGTTTTCTGATCGGTGAGTCAAGAAACAGCCATATGCTGGTTTTGAAATCCAGGCCTCTGAGGAGAGATGCCTGGAAACCAAAGCAATGGATATGATTAGTGCCTAGGGGCCTGTTCTTTCCTTTTTACCTCTGGGGACATCTTTCTATGGGTCTGAGTACAGGTAGGTGCTCAGATGGGCTCACATTGCCCCTGTTTGACCTGGGAAGCCACCACTAATGAGATGAATCAGGGACTTTGGAGGTTTATCCTATTAGAAGGGATGTGGCCATTGGAATGGGCACACACAGTTCCCTTGGAGAGGGCAAGTACCGTCCTCAGGTTTGGCTCCAGGGGCCTGAGCCTGTAGGTTGTGTAGGCCAGGGCTGTTTGGACAGTTGTCTGAAAGCACAAACTTGGCTTATGGTTCAGGTCATAGGTATGGCAGGACTTATCTACAGACCATGAGGAGAACTTTTCGGGATTTGAGAAAAGGGCGAGTGTGAGGCTCTTGCTCAAGTTTTTGTCTCTGGATATCGTGTCACTCATGGTCCTGAAATTTCTGGGTGACTTCATTGGAAATGGACGAGTCTTACTCCCTGGTGGTTTGGCCCAGTCCAAATCATATGGGGTCACTCTGTGGGATGGGATGGATGAAGTCCGTTTTTTTTTTTTTATGTTGTTTTCTTTTTAACCTCAGGTGTCCCACCAAATGAGGGATTCCAGAGTAGAGCCCTGGGGGGGGGGGTGACTGGACAATCAGAAATCTGGTTAAAAATTGGGGCTTAGGTACATATCAAGCCCATTATGACATCTAATGGTCCAGTCACTGAGAGGACTTACTAGAGGACAGGACTCATGCTGAGGGTCACAATGCGTGTTTATGCCCTTGTCGCACTCAAGAATGGGCGGGGCCTCAGGGTGAATGCTGGTTTCTCCTACACTGAACGTTGGACAACGTGCCAACCACAAGGTTTCTTACAATGGGTAAGGTGGTGTTCTGATTTCTGCATCACACTCACCTCTGGGCAGTGAGGGGAAATAATGTCTCGGTTCTGAGGCATGAAAACTGAGGTAATTAAGAGATGATGACCTAAGGCCATGGCGGGTCTTATGTGCTCAGTGTGCGGTCTGGTCAGGAGGTCCGGGCTCAGGTTGTGTCCGACAGTGCATTAGTGCCCAGGTTAGACTATATAATTTGGGTAAAGTCGAGTGCTGTGGAGGTTTATCCTCATTGAATGTGCCTGGGCAGCTCTTGAGGCAATCATTTTTTTCTAGAGGGAAGGCAGAGTGCTGCATTGTGGGTCCGGAATTGCCAAACTTTTGGGCTTATATCAACGATGGCCGTGGAATGTGGGGAGGTTTCATGGGCCATGCACGAATCTTCCTCTCTGTGGATTTGGCCCGATCCCAATTGTTATTCGTCAATCTGTGGGATGGGAGGTATCCTTTCAGGTTTATTATCTCAGGTGTCTGAACAAAAGAGGAATTCCAAAGCAGAGCCCTGGGGAAGAGTGAAGGGAAAACCCAAACTATGGTTAAAAATTGGGGCCTAGAGGCAAGGCAGGCACAATAAGCTGTCTCTTCATCCAGCCACTGAGAGGCCTTACTTGAGGGCTGGGCTCAGGCTGCGGGTCACAGTGTGTGTTTGTGACCAATGTGGCACTCGAGCATGGGCGGTGCCTCATGGGCCAATCTGGTTTCAACTACACTGGAACTTGGACAACATGCCAATCACAAGGTCTCTTGCCATGGGGAAGGTGTTCTGATTTCTGCATCATTTTCAACCCTGGGCCGTGGTGGAGATAAGGTCTAGGTTCTGAAGCCTGAAAAATCAGAGTTGGGAAGAGATGACGATCTAAGGCGATGGCGCGTCTGATATGCTCAGTGTACGGTCAACTGCCTGGGTGTTGGTCAGGAGGTTCTGGCTCAGGTTGTGTCAGACAGTGCACTAGTGCCCAAGTTAGACTATATAATTTGGGTACAGTCGAGTGCCCTGTAGGTTTATCCTCATATGAGGTGCCTGGGCACCTGATTAGGCAAGATATTTTTTTTAGAGGGCAGGCAGAGTGCTGCATTGTGGGTCCGGAATTGCCAAAATGGAGGATTTCTGGGCCAGGAGTTTGAGGACAGAAGTCTGAGAAGACAAGATAGACTTGGGCTTCAGGCCCAGGGCACGGTAGGTACCCCCTGCAGATCGGAAACAATATCTCAAGCATCTGAAGTCACGGCGAGGATCAGATGTTGGCTCAGGTTGGAGTTTCTGTGCATGACTGCCCCTTCATGAAAGGAGCGGAAACTCAAGGCCATGGAGCTTTTCCCACGTTGGGAGTTGTGTGATGCCCCCTTCAAGGATTCCTTCTGCGGGACAATTGAGACCTGTTGGGCAGCTCCAGGACATCCCATATGGAATGACTCCAGAGCACCGTTCGAGGATGGATGCCTGGAAGCCAGCTTCGCATTCCAATTGTCTCCTAGCAACAAGACAGTTTAGATCTGATGGCTCTGCGGGAGCAACCGGGGTGGCTGAGTTGAAATGGACTTTCCTGAGGATGGGTCCTAATGTGTTTTTGTGTCCATGAGGGCCTTGGAATGGGGCGGTGGCACCGCGACCCTGAAGTACTCTTCTATGCTTTGGACATGGCTCCCATGCACAGGATTCCTTGTGGAGACGAGATGAGTTCTGCTGAGTGCCTCAGCAAAACCCCTATGCTCGTATTGGAATCAGGCTTTTGAGGAGACATGCCTGTAAACCAAGGCAATGGATCCTATTATGGCCTAGGGTCCTGTCTGGTTCAATCTTCTCCTCTGGGGACATCCATTTATGGTATGAGTGGAGGTCGATTATCAGCTGGTGTCAGACAGCCCTTGTTTGTTCCGGGCGACCTACACTATTGGGATGGCCTCAGGGACTTTGGAGGTTTCTCCTAATTTGTACGATTTTGGACAATGGAATGGGCAGAATTCTCATGGATTGGTAGGCACAGTCCTAATGTGTGGCTCCAGGGACCCAGCCTGGAGGGTGTGTGGCCCAGGACTTGAGGACAGAAGTCTGAAAACACAAACTCAGCTTAGGAAGGGGACGTAGGTATGGCAGGACCGATCTACAAACCATGAGAAGAACTCTTCAGGATATGAAGAAAGTGCGAGTCTGAGGCGCTTGCTCAGGTTTTTGTCTCTGGATTTTGTATCAGCGATGGCACAATCTATAGACCTGAATCGAGATCTCGTGCATCTGAAGTCAGGGCGAGGATCAGATGATCGCTCAAGTTGGTGTTTCTGTCCCTGATGGCCCCTTCACGAAGGGGGGGCATCACGAGGCCATGGGGGTTTTCCCACGATGGGATTTGTGAGAAGCTCCAAACTGCAAAGTGTCTTCTGCAGGACAATTGAGACCTGCTGTTTGGCTCCAGGCCAATGATTCTGAGCAGGGTTCTAAGGATGCATGGCTGGGTAGCCCACCTCGCATTCCAACTGTCTCCTAGACACAAGACAGGTTAGATCTGCTGGATCTGGGGGAGCAACCGAGGAGGCTGAGTTGAAATGGACTCTCCTATGGATGGGTCCTAATGTGCTTTTGTGTCGATGGAGACCTTGGAATGAAGCGGTGGCACTGGGGCCCTGAAATGTTCTCCTAAACAGATGCTTTGACACAGCTCCAACGTGCAAGTTTCTCATGTGTAGATGAGATGTTTTCTGATGGGTGAGTCAAGAAACAGCCATATGCTGGTTTTGAAATCCAGGCCTCTGAGGAGAGATGCCTGGAAAACAAAGCAATGGATATGATTAGTGCCTAGGGGCCTGTTCTTTCCTTTTTACCTCTGGGGACATCTGTCTATGGGTCTGAGTACAGGTAGGTGCTCAGATGGGCTCAGATTGCCCCTGTTTTACCTGGGAAGTTACCACTAATGAGATGGATCAGGGACTTTGGAGGTTTATCGTATTAGAAGGGATGTGGCCATTGGAATGGGCACAGACAATTCCCTTGGAGAGGGCAAGTACAGTCCTCAGGTTTGGCTCCAGGGGCCTGAGCCTATAGCTTGTGTAGGGCAGGGCTGTTTGGACAGTTGTCTGAAAACACAAACTTGGCTTATGTTTCAGGTCATAGGTATGGCAGGACTTATCTACAGACCATGAGGAGAACTTTTCGGGATTTGAGAAAAGGGCGAGTGTGAGGCTCTTGCTCAAGTTTTTGTCTCTGGATATCGTGTCACTCATGGTCGTGAAATTTCTGGGTTACTTCATGGGAAATGGACGAGTCTTACTCCCTGGTGGTTTGGACCAGTCTAAAGCGTTTGGGGTCTCTCTGTGGGATGGAAGAGGTCCGTTTTTTTTTTTTTTGATGTTGTTCTCTTTTTAACCTCAGGTGTCTCACCTAATGAGGGATTCCTGAGTAGCGCCCTTGGGGGGGGGGGGTGAATGGACATTCAGAAATCTGGTTAAAAATTGGCGCCTAGGGACATATCAAGCCCATTATGACATCTAATGGTCCAGTCACTGAGAGGACTTACTAGAGGACAGGACTCATGCTGAGGGTCACAATGCGTGTTTATGCCCTTGTCGCACTCAAGAATGGGCGGGGCCTCAGGGTGAATGCTGGTTTCTCCTACACTGAACGTTGGACGACGTGCCAACCACAAGGTTTCTTACCATGGGTAAGGAGGTGTTCTGATTTCTGCATCACACTCACCCCTGGGCAGTGATTGGAGATAATGTCTCGGTTCTGAGGCCTGAAAACTGAGGTAGGGAAGAGATGATGACCTAAGGCCATGGCAGGGCTTATGTGCTCAGTGTGCTCTGTGCTTTCCGGGTGTTGGTCAGGAGGTCCGGGCTCAGGTTGTGTCCGACAGTGCATTAGTGCCCAGGTTAGACTATATAATTTGTGTGAAGTCGTGTGCTGTGGAGGTTTATCATCATTGAAGGTGCCTGTACAGCTCAAGATGCAATAATTTTTTTCTAGGGGGCAGGCAGAGTGCTGCATTGTGGGTCCGGAATTGCCAAACTTGAGGGCTTCGGGGCCAGGAGTGTGAGGACGGAATTCTGAGAAGACAAGCTAGACTTGGGTTTCAGGGCGAGGGCACGGCAGGTACCCCCTGCAGATCTGCACTAATACTCATGAATCTGAAGTCAGGGCGAGGATCAGACGTTGGCTCAGGTTGGAGTTTCCGTGCATGACGGCCGCTTCATGAAGGGAGTGGAATCTCGAGGCCATTGAGGATTTCCCACGTTGGGAGTTGTGGGATGCCCCCTTCAAGGATTCCTTTTGCGGGACAATTGAGACCTGTTGGACAGCTCCAGGACATCCCTTATGGAATGACTCCAGAGCACGGTTCGAGGATGGATGCCTGGGAAGCCCGCCTTGCACACCAATTGTCTACTAGCAATAAGACAGTTTAGATCTGATGGCTCTGCGGGAGCAACCGGGGTGGCTGTGTTGAAATGGACTTTCCTGAGGATGGGTCCTAATGTGTTTTTGTGTCCATGAGGGCCCTGGAATGGGGCGGTGGTACCGGGACCCTGAAGTACTCTCCTATGCTTTGGACATGGCTCCCATGCACAGGTTTCCTTGTGGAGATGAGATGAGTTCTGCTGGGTGCCTCAGCAAAACCCCTATGCTCGTATTGGAATCAAGCTTTTGAGGAGACATGCCTGTAAACCAAGGCAATGGATCCTATTATGGCCTAGGGTCCTGTCTGGTTCAATCTTCTCCTCTGGGGACATACATGTATGGTATGAGTGGAGGTAGATTATCAGCTGGTGTCAGACAGCCCTTGTTTGTTCCGGGCGACCTACAAAATTGGGATGGCCTCAGGGATTTTGGAGGTTTCTCCTAATTTGTACGATTTTGGACAATGGAATGGGCAGAATTCCCATGGATTTGTAGGCACAGTCCTAATGTGTGGCTTCAGAGGCTCCAGCATGAGGGTGTGTGGCCCAGGACTTTGAGGACAGAAGTCTGAAAACACAAACTCAGCTTAGGTTTGGGGACGTAGGTATGGCAGGCCCGATCTACAAAACATGAGAAGAACTCTTCAGGATATGAAGAAAGTGCGAGTCTGAGGCTCTTGCTCAGGTTTTTGTCCCTGGATTTTGTATCAGCGATGGCACAATTTACAGACCTGTATCGAGATCTCGTGCATCTGAAGTCAGGGCGAGGATCAGACGATCGCTCAAGTTGGTGTTTCTGTCCCTGATGGCCCATTCACGAAGGGGGGGCATCACGAGGCTATGGGGGTTTTCCCACGATGGGATTTGTGAGAATCTCCGAACTGCAAAGTGTCTTCTGCAGGACAATTGCGACCTGCTGTTTGGCTCCGCCAATGATTCTGAGCAGGGTTCTAAGGATGCATGGCTGGGTAGCCCACCTCGCATTCCAATTGTCTCCTAGACACAAGACAAGTTAGATCTGCTGTATCTGGGGTAGCAACTGAGGAGGCTGAGTTGAAATGGACTCTCCTATGGATGGGTCCTAATGTGCTTTTGTGTCTATGGAGACCTTGGAATGAAGCCGTGGCACTGGGGTCCTGAAGAGTTCTCCTAAACAGAGGCTTTGACACAGCTCCAAAGTGCAGGTTTCCCTTATGTAGATGAGATGTTTTCTGATCGGTGAGTCAAGAAACAGCCATATGCTGGTTTTGAAATCCAGGCCTCTGAGGAGAGATGCCTGGAAACCAAAGCAATGGATATGATTAGTGCCTAGGGGCCTGTTCTTTCCTTTTTACCTCTGGGGACATCTTTCTATGGGTCTGAGTACAGGTAGGTGCTCAGATGGGCTCACATTGCCCCTGTTTGACCTGGGAAGCCACCACTAATGAGATGAATCAGGGACTTTGGAGGTTTATCCTATTAGAAGGGATGTGGCCATTGGAATGGGCACACACAGTTCCCTTGGAGAGGGCAAGTACCGTCCTCAGGTTTGGCTCCAGGGGCCTGAGCCTGTAGGTTGTGTAGGCCAGGGCTGTTTGGACAGTTGTCTGAAAGCACAAACTTGGCTTATGGTTCAGGTCATAGGTATGGCAGGACTTATCTACAGACCATGAGGAGAACTTTTCGGGATTTGAGAAAAGGGCGAGTGTGAGGCTCTTGCTCAAGTTTTTGTCTCTGGATATCGTGTCACTCATGGTCCTGAAATTTCTGGGTGACTTCATTGGAAATGGACGAGTCTTACTCCCTGGTGGTTTGGCCCAGTCCAAATCATATGGGGTCACTCTGTGGGATGGGATGGATGAAGTCCGTTTTTTTTTTTTTATGTTGTTTTCTTTTTAACCTCAGGTGTCCCACCAAATGAGGGATTCCAGAGTAGAGCCCTGGGGGGGGGGGGTGACTGGACAATCAGAAATCTGGTTAAAAATTGGGGCTTAGGTACATATCAAGCCCATTATGACATCTAATGGTCCAGTCACTGAGAGGACTTACTAGAGGACAGGACTCATGCTGAGGGTCACAATGCGTGTTTATGCCCTTGTCGCACTCAAGAATGGGCGGGGCCTCAGGGTGAATGCTGGTTTCTCCTACACTGAACGTTGGACAACGTGCCAACCACAAGGTTTCTTACAATGGGTAAGGTGGTGTTCTGATTTCTGCATCACACTCACCTCTGGGCAGTGAGGGGAAATAATGTCTCGGTTCTGAGGCATGAAAACTGAGGTAATTAAGAGATGATGACCTAAGGCCATGGCGGGTCTTATGTGCTCAGTGTGCGGTCTGGTCAGGAGGTCCGGGCTCAGGTTGTGTCCGACAGTGCATTAGTGCCCAGGTTAGACTATATAATTTGGGTAAAGTCGAGTGCTGTGGAGGTTTATCCTCATTGAATGTGCCTGGGCAGCTCTTGAGGCAATCATTTTTTTCTAGAGGGAAGGCAGAGTGCTGCATTGTGGGTCCGGAATTGCCAAACTTTTGGGCTTATATCAACGATGGCCGTGGAATGTGGGGAGGTTTCATGGGCCATGCACGAATCTTCCTCTCTGTGGATTTGGCCCGATCCCAATTGTTATTCGTCAATCTGTGGGATGGGAGGTATCCTTTCAGGTTTATTATCTCAGGTGTCTGAACAAAAGAGGAATTCCAAAGCAGAGCCCTGGGGAAGAGTGAAGGGAAAACCCAAACTATGGTTAAAAATTGGGGCCTAGAGGCAAGGCAGGCACAATAAGCTGTCTCTTCATCCAGCCACTGAGAGGCCTTACTTGAGGGCTGGGCTCAGGCTGCGGGTCACAGTGTGTGTTTGTGACCAATGTGGCACTCGAGCATGGGCGGTGCCTCATGGGCCAATCTGGTTTCAACTACACTGGAACTTGGACAACATGCCAATCACAAGGTCTCTTGCCATGGGGAAGGTGTTCTGATTTCTGCATCATTTTCAACCCTGGGCCGTGGTGGAGATAAGGTCTAGGTTCTGAAGCCTGAAAAATCAGAGTTGGGAAGAGATGACGATCTAAGGCGATGGCGCGTCTGATATGCTCAGTGTACGGTCAACTGCCTGGGTGTTGGTCAGGAGGTTCTGGCTCAGGTTGTGTCAGACAGTGCACTAGTGCCCAAGTTAGACTATATAATTTGGGTACAGTCGAGTGCCCTGTAGGTTTATCCTCATATGAGGTGCCTGGGCACCTGATTAGGCAAGATATTTTTTTTAGAGGGCAGGCAGAGTGCTGCATTGTGGGTCCGGAATTGCCAAAATGGAGGATTTCTGGGCCAGGAGTTTGAGGACAGAAGTCTGAGAAGACAAGATAGACTTGGGCTTCAGGCCCAGGGCACGGTAGGTACCCCCTGCAGATCGGAAACAATATCTCAAGCATCTGAAGTCACGGCGAGGATCAGATGTTGGCTCAGGTTGGAGTTTCTGTGCATGACTGCCCCTTCATGAAAGGAGCGGAAACTCAAGGCCATGGAGCTTTTCCCACGTTGGGAGTTGTGTGATGCCCCCTTCAAGGATTCCTTCTGCGGGACAATTGAGACCTGTTGGGCAGCTCCAGGACATCCCATATGGAATGACTCCAGAGCACCGTTCGAGGATGGATGCCTGGAAGCCAGCTTCGCATTCCAATTGTCTCCTAGCAACAAGACAGTTTAGATCTGATGGCTCTGCGGGAGCAACCGGGGTGGCTGAGTTGAAATGGACTTTCCTGAGGATGGGTCCTAATGTGTTTTTGTGTCCATGAGGGCCTTGGAATGGGGCGGTGGCACCGCGACCCTGAAGTACTCTTCTATGCTTTGGACATGGCTCCCATGCACAGGATTCCTTGTGGAGACGAGATGAGTTCTGCTGAGTGCCTCAGCAAAACCCCTATGCTCGTATTGGAATCAGGCTTTTGAGGAGACATGCCTGTAAACCAAGGCAAGGGATCCTATTATGGCCTAGGGTCCTGTCTGGTTCAATCTTCTCCTCTGGGGACATCCATGTATGGTATGAGTGGAGGTCGATTATCAGCTGGTGTCAGACAGCCCTTGTTTGTTCCGGGCGACCTACACTATTGGGATGGCCTCAGGGACTTTGGAGGTTTCTCCTAATTTGTACGATTTTGGACAATGGAATGGGCAGAATTCTCATGGATTGGTAGGCACAGTCCTAATGTGTGGCTCCAGGGGCCCCAGCCTGGAGGGTGTGTGGCCCAGGACTTGAGGACAGAAGTCTGAAAACACAAACTCAGCTTAGGAAGGGGACGTAGGTATGGCAGGACCGATCTACAAACCATGAGAAGAACTCTTCAGGATATGAAGAAAGTGCGAGTCTGAGGCGCTTGCTCAGGTTTTTGTCTCTGGATTTTGTATCAGCGATGGCACAATCTATAGACCTGAATCGAGATCTCGTGCATCTGAAGTCAGGGCGAGGATCAGATGATCGCTCAAGTTGGTGTTTCTGTCCCTGATGGCCCCTTCACGAAGGGGGGGCATCACGAGGCCATGGGGGTTTTCCCACGATGGGATTTGTGAGAAGCTCCAAACTGCAAAGTGTCTTCTGCAGGACAATTGAGACCTGCTGTTTGGCTCCAGGCCAATGATTCTGAGCAGGGTTCTAAGGATGCATGGCTGGGTAGCCCACCTCGCATTCCAACTGTCTCCTAGACACAAGACAGGTTAGATCTGCTGGATCTGGGGGAGCAACCGAGGAGGCTGAGTTGAAATGGACTCTCCTATGGATGGGTCCTAATGTGCTTTTGTGTCGATGGAGACCTTGGAATGAAGCGGTGGCACTGGGGCCCTGAAATGTTCTCCTAAACAGATGCTTTGACACAGCTCCAACGTGCAAGTTTCTCATGTGTAGATGAGATGTTTTCTGATGGGTGAGTCAAGAAACAGCCATATGCTGGTTTTGAAATCCAGGCCTCTGAGGAGAGATGCCTGGAAAACAAAGCAATGGATATGATTAGTGCCTAGGGGCCTGTTCTTTCCTTTTTACCTCTGGGGACATCTGTCTATGGGTCTGAGTACAGGTAGGTGCTCAGATGGGCTCAGATTGCCCCTGTTTTACCTGGGAAGTTACCACTAATGAGATGGATCAGGGACTTTGGAGGTTTATCGTATTAGAAGGGATGTGGCCATTGGAATGGGCACAGACAATTCCCTTGGAGAGGGCAAGTACAGTCCTCAGGTTTGGCTCCAGGGGCCTGAGCCTATAGCTTGTGTAGGGCAGGGCTGTTTGGACAGTTGTCTGAAAACACAAACTTGGCTTATGTTTCAGGTCATAGGTATGGCAGGACTTATCTACAGACCATGAGGAGAACTTTTCGGGATTTGAGAAAAGGGCGAGTGTGAGGCTCTTGCTCAAGTTTTTGTCTCTGGATATCGTGTCACTCATGGTCGTGAAATTTCTGGGTTACTTCATGGGAAATGGACGAGTCTTACTCCCTGGTGGTTTGGACCAGTCTAAAGCGTTTGGGGTCTCTCTGTGGGATGGAAGAGGTCCGTTTTTTTTTTTTTTGATGTTGTTCTCTTTTTAACCTCAGGTGTCTCACCTAATGAGGGATTCCTGAGTAGCGCCCTTGGGGGGGGGGTGAATGGACATTCAGAAATCTGGTTAAAAATTGGCGCCTAGGGACATATCAAGCCCATTATGACATCTAATGGTCCAGTCACTGAGAGGACTTACTAGAGGACAGGACTCATGCTGAGGGTCACAATGCGTGTTTATGCCCTTGTCGCACTCAAGAATGGGCGGGGCCTCAGGGTGAATGCTGGTTTCTCCTACACTGAACGTTGGACGACGTGCCAACCACAAGGTTTCTTACCATGGGTAAGGAGGTGTTCTGATTTCTGCATCACACTCACCCCTGGGCAGTGATTGGAGATAATGTCTCGGTTCTGAGGCCTGAAAACTGAGGTAGGGAAGAGATGATGACCTAAGGCCATGGCAGGGCTTATGTGCTCAGTGTGCTCTGTGCTTTCCGGGTGTTGGTCAGGAGGTCCGGGCTCAGGTTGTGTCCGACAGTGCATTAGTGCCCAGGTTAGACTATATAATTTGTGTGAAGTCGTGTGCTGTGGAGGTTTATCATCATTGAAGGTGCCTGTACAGCTCAAGATGCAATAATTTTTTTCTAGGGGGCAGGCAGAGTGCTGCATTGTGGGTCCGGAATTGCCAAACTTGAGGGCTTCGGGGCCAGGAGTGTGAGGACGGAATTCTGAGAAGACAAGCTAGACTTGGGTTTCAGGGCGAGGGCACGGCAGGTACCCCCTGCAGATCTGCACTAATACTCATGAATCTGAAGTCAGGGCGAGGATCAGACGTTGGCTCAGGTTGGAGTTTCCGTGCATGACGGCCGCTTCATGAAGGGAGTGGAATCTCGAGGCCATTGAGGATTTCCCACGTTGGGAGTTGTGGGATGCCCCCTTCAAGGATTCCTTTTGCGGGACAATTGAGACCTGTTGGACAGCTCCAGGACATCCCTTATGGAATGACTCCAGAGCACGGTTCGAGGATGGATGCCTGGGAAGCCCGCCTTGCACACCAATTGTCTACTAGCAATAAGACAGTTTAGATCTGATGGCTCTGCGGGAGCAACCGGGGTGGCTGTGTTGAAATGGACTTTCCTGAGGATGGGTCCTAATGTGTTTTTGTGTCCATGAGGGCCCTGGAATGGGGCGGTGGTACCGGGACCCTGAAGTACTCTCCTATGCTTTGGACATGGCTCCCATGCACAGGTTTCCTTGTGGAGATGAGATGAGTTCTGCTGGGTGCCTCAGCAAAACCCCTATGCTCGTATTGGAATCAAGCTTTTGAGGAGACATGCCTGTAAACCAAGGCAATGGATCCTATTATGGCCTAGGGTCCTGTCTGGTTCAATCTTCTCCTCTGGGGACATACATGTATGGTATGAGTGGAGGTAGATTATCAGCTGGTGTCAGACAGCCCTTGTTTGTTCCGGGCGACCTACAAAATTGGGATGGCCTCAGGGATTTTGGAGGTTTCTCCTAATTTGTACGATTTTGGACAATGGAATGGGCAGAATTCCCATGGATTTGTAGGCACAGTCCTAATGTGTGGCTTCAGAGGCTCCAGCATGAGGGTGTGTGGCCCAGGACTTTGAGGACAGAAGTCTGAAAACACAAACTCAGCTTAGGTTTGGGGACGTAGGTATGGCAGGCCCGATCTACAAAACATGAGAAGAACTCTTCAGGATATGAAGAAAGTGCGAGTCTGAGGCTCTTGCTCAGGTTTTTGTCCCTGGATTTTGTATCAGCGATGGCACAATTTACAGACCTGTATCGAGATCTCGTGCATCTGAAGTCAGGGCGAGGATCAGACGATCGCTCAAGTTGGTGTTTCTGTCCCTGATGGCCCATTCACGAAGGGGGGGCATCACGAGGCTATGGGGGTTTTCCCACGATGGGATTTGTGAGAATCTCCGAACTGCAAAGTGTCTTCTGCAGGACAATTGCGACCTGCTGTTTGGCTCCGCCAATGATTCTGAGCAGGGTTCTAAGGATGCATGGCTGGGTAGCCCACCTCGCATTCCAATTGTCTCCTAGACACAAGACAAGTTAGATCTGCTGTATCTGGGGTAGCAACTGAGGAGGCTGAGTTGAAATGGACTCTCCTATGGATGGGTCCTAATGTGCTTTTGTGTCTATGGAGACCTTGGAATGAAGCCGTGGCACTGGGGTCCTGAAGAGTTCTCCTAAACAGAGGCTTTGACACAGCTCCAAAGTGCAGGTTTCCCTTATGTAGATGAGATGTTTTCTGATCGGTGAGTCAAGAAACAGCCATATGCTGGTTTTGAAATCCAGGCCTCTGAGGAGAGATGCCTGGAAACCAAAGCAATGGATATGATTAGTGCCTAGGGGCCTGTTCTTTCCTTTTTACCTCTGGGGACATCTTTCTATGGGTCTGAGTACAGGTAGGTGCTCAGATGGGCTCACATTGCCCCTGTTTGACCTGGGAAGCCACCACTAATGAGATGAATCAGGGACTTTGGAGGTTTATCCTATTAGAAGGGATGTGGCCATTGGAATGGGCACACACAGTTCCCTTGGAGAGGGCAAGTACCGTCCTCAGGTTTGGCTCCAGGGGCCTGAGCCTGTAGGTTGTGTAGGCCAGGGCTGTTTGGACAGTTGTCTGAAAGCACAAACTTGGCTTATGGTTCAGGTCATAGGTATGGCAGGACTTATCTACAGACCATGAGGAGAACTTTTCGGGATTTGAGAAAAGGGCGAGTGTGAGGCTCTTGCTCAAGTTTTTGTCTCTGGATATCGTGTCACTCATGGTCCTGAAATTTCTGGGTGACTTCATTGGAAATGGACGAGTCTTACTCCCTGGTGGTTTGGCCCAGTCCAAATCATATGGGGTCACTCTGTGGGATGGGATGGATGAAGTCCGTTTTTTTTTTTTTATGTTGTTTTCTTTTTAACCTCAGGTGTCCCACCAAATGAGGGATTCCAGAGTAGAGCCCTGGGGGGGGGGGTGACTGGACAATCAGAAATCTGGTTAAAAATTGGGGCTTAGGTACATATCAAGCCCATTATGACATCTAATGGTCCAGTCACTGAGAGGACTTACTAGAGGACAGGACTCATGCTGAGGGTCACAATGCGTGTTTATGCCCTTGTCGCACTCAAGAATGGGCGGGGCCTCAGGGTGAATGCTGGTTTCTCCTACACTGAACGTTGGACAACGTGCCAACCACAAGGTTTCTTACAATGGGTAAGGTGGTGTTCTGATTTCTGCATCACACTCACCTCTGGGCAGTGAGGGGAAATAATGTCTCGGTTCTGAGGCATGAAAACTGAGGTAATTAAGAGATGATGACCTAAGGCCATGGCGGGTCTTATGTGCTCAGTGTGCGGTCTGGTCAGGAGGTCCGGGCTCAGGTTGTGTCCGACAGTGCATTAGTGCCCAGGTTAGACTATATAATTTGGGTAAAGTCGAGTGCTGTGGAGGTTTATCCTCATTGAATGTGCCTGGGCAGCTCTTGAGGCAATCATTTTTTTCTAGAGGGAAGGCAGAGTGCTGCATTGTGGGTCCGGAATTGCCAAACTTTTGGGCTTATATCAACGATGGCCGTGGAATGTGGGGAGGTTTCATGGGCCATGCACGAATCTTCCTCTCTGTGGATTTGGCCCGATCCCAATTGTTATTCGTCAATCTGTGGGATGGGAGGTATCCTTTCAGGTTTATTATCTCAGGTGTCTGAACAAAAGAGGAATTCCAAAGCAGAGCCCTGGGGAAGAGTGAAGGGAAAACCCAAACTATGGTTAAAAATTGGGGCCTAGAGGCAAGGCAGGCACAATAAGCTGTCTCTTCATCCAGCCACTGAGAGGCCTTACTTGAGGGCTGGGCTCAGGCTGCGGGTCACAGTGTGTGTTTGTGACCAATGTGGCACTCGAGCATGGGCGGTGCCTCATGGGCCAATCTGGTTTCAACTACACTGGAACTTGGACAACATGCCAATCACAAGGTCTCTTGCCATGGGGAAGGTGTTCTGATTTCTGCATCATTTTCAACCCTGGGCCGTGGTGGAGATAAGGTCTAGGTTCTGAAGCCTGAAAAATCAGAGTTGGGAAGAGATGACGATCTAAGGCGATGGCGCGTCTGATATGCTCAGTGTACGGTCAACTGCCTGGGTGTTGGTCAGGAGGTTCTGGCTCAGGTTGTGTCAGACAGTGCACTAGTGCCCAAGTTAGACTATATAATTTGGGTACAGTCGAGTGCCCTGTAGGTTTATCCTCATATGAGGTGCCTGGGCACCTGATTAGGCAAGATATTTTTTTTAGAGGGCAGGCAGAGTGCTGCATTGTGGGTCCGGAATTGCCAAAATGGAGGATTTCTGGGCCAGGAGTTTGAGGACAGAAGTCTGAGAAGACAAGATAGACTTGGGCTTCAGGCCCAGGGCACGGTAGGTACCCCCTGCAGATCGGAAACAATATCTCAAGCATCTGAAGTCACGGCGAGGATCAGATGTTGGCTCAGGTTGGAGTTTCTGTGCATGACTGCCCCTTCATGAAAGGAGCGGAAACTCAAGGCCATGGAGCTTTTCCCACGTTGGGAGTTGTGTGATGCCCCCTTCAAGGATTCCTTCTGCGGGACAATTGAGACCTGTTGGGCAGCTCCAGGACATCCCATATGGAATGACTCCAGAGCACCGTTCGAGGATGGATGCCTGGAAGCCAGCTTCGCATTCCAATTGTCTCCTAGCAACAAGACAGTTTAGATCTGATGGCTCTGCGGGAGCAACCGGGGTGGCTGAGTTGAAATGGACTTTCCTGAGGATGGGTCCTAATGTGTTTTTGTGTCCATGAGGGCCTTGGAATGGGGCGGTGGCACCGCGACCCTGAAGTACTCTTCTATGCTTTGGACATGGCTCCCATGCACAGGATTCCTTGTGGAGACGAGATGAGTTCTGCTGAGTGCCTCAGCAAAACCCCTATGCTCGTATTGGAATCAGGCTTTTGAGGAGACATGCCTGTAAACCAAGGCAATGGATCCTATTATGGCCTAGGGTCCTGTCTGGTTCAATCTTCTCCTCTGGGGACATCCATTTATGGTATGAGTGGAGGTCGATTATCAGCTGGTGTCAGACAGCCCTTGTTTGTTCCGGGCGACCTACACTATTGGGATGGCCTCAGGGACTTTGGAGGTTTCTCCTAATTTGTACGATTTTGGACAATGGAATGGGCAGAATTCTCATGGATTGGTAGGCACAGTCCTAATGTGTGGCTCCAGGGACCCAGCCTGGAGGGTGTGTGGCCCAGGACTTGAGGACAGAAGTCTGAAAACACAAACTCAGCTTAGGAAGGGGACGTAGGTATGGCAGGACCGATCTACAAACCATGAGAAGAACTCTTCAGGATATGAAGAAAGTGCGAGTCTGAGGCGCTTGCTCAGGTTTTTGTCTCTGGATTTTGTATCAGCGATGGCACAATCTATAGACCTGAATCGAGATCTCGTGCATCTGAAGTCAGGGCGAGGATCAGATGATCGCTCAAGTTGGTGTTTCTGTCCCTGATGGCCCCTTCACGAAGGGGGGGCATCACGAGGCCATGGGGGTTTTCCCACGATGGGATTTGTGAGAAGCTCCAAACTGCAAAGTGTCTTCTGCAGGACAATTGAGACCTGCTGTTTGGCTCCAGGCCAATGATTCTGAGCAGGGTTCTAAGGATGCATGGCTGGGTAGCCCACCTCGCATTCCAACTGTCTCCTAGACACAAGACAGGTTAGATCTGCTGGATCTGGGGGAGCAACCGAGGAGGCTGAGTTGAAATGGACTCTCCTATGGATGGGTCCTAATGTGCTTTTGTGTCGATGGAGACCTTGGAATGAAGCGGTGGCACTGGGGCCCTGAAATGTTCTCCTAAACAGATGCTTTGACACAGCTCCAACGTGCAAGTTTCTCATGTGTAGATGAGATGTTTTCTGATGGGTGAGTCAAGAAACAGCCATATGCTGGTTTTGAAATCCAGGCCTCTGAGGAGAGATGCAAGGAAAACAAAGCAATGGATATGATTAGTGCCTAGGGGCCTGTTCTTTCCTTTTTACCTCTGGGGACATCTGTCTATGGGTCTGAGTACAGGTAGGTGCTCAGATGTGCTCAGATTGCCCCTGTTTTACCTGGGAAGTTACCACTAATGAGATGGATCAGGGACTTTGGAGGTTTATCGTATTAGAAGGGATGTGGCCATTGGAATGGGCAAACAAAATTCCCTTGGAGAGGGCAAGTACAGTCCTCAGGTTTGGCTCCAGGGGCCTGAGCCTATAGCTTGTGTAGGGCAGGGCTGTTTGGACAGTTGTCTGAAAACACAAACTTGGCTTATGTTTCAGGTCATAGGTATGGCAGGACTTATCTACAGACCATGAGGAGAACTTTTCGGGATTTGAGAAAATGGCGAGTGTGAGGCTCTTGCTCAAGTTTTTGTCTCTGGATATCGTGTCACTCATGGTCGTGAAATTTCTGGGTGACTTCATTGGAAATGGACGAGTCTTACTCCCTGGTGGTTTGGACCAGTCTAAAGCGTTTGGGGTCTCTCTGTGGGATGGAAGAGGTCCGTTTTTTTTTTTTTTTTGATGTTATTTTCTTTTTAACCTCAGGTGTCTCACCTAATGAGGGATTCCTGAGTAGCGCCCTTGGGGGGGTGACTGGACATTCAGAAATCTGGTTAAAAATGGCGCCTAGGGACATATCAAGCCCATTATGACATCTAATGGTCCAGTCACTGAGAGGACTTACTAGAGGACAGTACTCATGCTGAGGGTCACAATGCGTGTTTATGCCCTTGTCGCACTCAAGATTGGGCGGGGCCTCAGGGTGAATGCTGGTTTCTCCTACACTGAACGTTGGACGACGTGCCAACCACAAGGTTTCTTACCATGGGTAAGGAGGTGTTCTGATTTCTGCATCACACTCACCCCTGGGCAGTGATTGGAGATAATGTCTCGGTTCTGAGGCCTGAAAACTGAGGTAGGGAAGAGATGATGACCTAAGGCCATGGCAGGGCTTATGTGCTCAGTGTGCTCTGTGCTTTCCGGGTGTTGGTCAGGAGGTCCGGGCTCAGGTTGTGTCCGACAGTGCATTAGTGCCCAGGTTAGACTATATAATTTGTGTGAAGTCGTGTGCTGTGGAGGTTTATCATCATTGAAGGTGCCTGTACAGCTCAAGATGCAATAATTTTTTTCTAGGGGGCAGGCAGAGTGCTGCATTGTGGGTCCGGAATTGCCAAACTTGAGGGCTTCGGGGCCAGGAGTGTGAGGACAGAATTCTGAGAAGACAAGCTAGACTTGGGTTTCAGGGCGAGGGCACGGCAGGTACCCCCTGCAGATCTGAACCAATACTCATGAATCTGAAGTCAGGGCGAGGATCAGACGTTGGCTCAGGTTGGAGTTTCCGTGCATGACGGCCGCTTCATGAAGGGAGTGGAATCTCGAGTCCATTGAGGATTTCCCACGTTGGGAGTTATGGGATGCCCCCTTCAAGGATTCCTTTTGCGGGACAATTGAGACCTGTTGGACAGCTCCAGGACATCCCTTATGGAATGACTCCAGAGCACGGTTCGAGGATGGATGCCTGGGAAGCCCGCCTTGCACACCAATTGTCTACTAGCAATAAGACAGTTTAGATCTGATGGCTCTGCGGGAGCAACCGGGGTGGCTGTGTTGAAATGGACTTTCCTGAGGATGGGTCCTAATGTGTTTTTGTGTCCATGAGGGCCCTGGAATGGGGCGGTGGTACCGGGACCCTGAAGTACTCTCCTATGCTTTGGACATGGCTCCCATGCACAGGTTTCCTTGTGGAGATGAGATGAGTTCTGCTGGGTGCCTCAGCAAAACCCCTATGCTCGTATTGGAATCAAGCTTTTGAGGAGACATGCCTGTAAACCAAGGCAATGGATCCTATTATGGCCTAGGGTCCTGTCTGGTTCAATCTTCTCCTCTGGGGACATACATGTATGGTATGAGTGGAGGTAGATTATCAGCTGGTGTCAGACAGCCCTTGTTTGTTCCGGGCGACCTACAAAATTGGGATGGCCTCAGGGATTTTGGAGGTTTCTCCTAATTTGTACGATTTTGGACAATGGAATGGGCAGAATTCCCATGGATTTGTAGGCACAGTCCTAATGTGTGGCTTCAGAGGCTCCAGCATGAGGGTGTGTGGCCCAGGACTTTGAGGACAGAAGTCTGAAAACACAAACTCAGCTTAGGTTTGGGGACGTAGGTATGGCAGGCCCGATCTACAAAACATGAGAAGAACTCTTCAGGATATGAAGAAAGTGCGAGTCTGAGGCTCTTGCTCAGGTTTTTGTCCCTGGATTTTGTATCAGCGATGGCACAATTTACAGACCTGAATCGAGATCTCGTGCATCTGAAGTCAGGGCGAGGATCAGACGATCGCTCAAGTTGGTGTTTCTGTCCCTGATGGCCCATTCACGAAGGGGGGGCATCACGAGGCTATGGGGGGTTTCCCACGATGGGATTTGTGAGAATCTCCGAACTGCAAAGTGTCTTCTGCAGGACAATTGCGACCTGCTGTTTGGCTCCGCCAATGATTCTGAGCAGGGTTCTAAGGATGCATGGCTGGGTAGCCCACCTCGCATTCCAATTGTCTCCTAGACACAAGACAAGTTAGATCTGCTGTATCTGGGGTAGCAACTGAGGAGGCTGAGTTGAAATGGACTCTCCTATGGATGGGTCCTAATGTGCTTTTGTGTCTATGGAGACCTTGGAATGAAGCCGTGGCACTGGGGTCCTGAAGAGTTCTCCTAAACAGAGGCTTTGACACAGCTCCAAAGTGCAGGTTTCCCTTATGTAGATGAGATGTTTTCTGATCGGTGAGTCAAGAAACAGCCATATGCTGGTTTTGAAATCCAGGCCTCTGAGGAGAGATGCCTGGAAACCAAAGCAATGGATATGATTAGTGCCTAGGGGCCTGTTCTTTCCTTTTTACCTCTGGGGACATCTTTCTATGGGTCTGAGTACAGGTAGGTGCTCAGATGGGCTCACATTGCCCCTGTTTGACCTGGGAAGTTACCACTAATGAGATGGATCAGGGACTTTGGAGGTTTATCGTATTAGAAGGGATGTGGCCATTGGAATGGGCACACACAATTCCCTTGGAGAGGGCAAGTACAGTCCTCAGGTTTGGCTCCAGGGGCCTGAGCCTATAGGTTGTGTAGGGCAGGGCTGTTTGGACAGTTGTCTGAAAACACAAACTTGGCTTATGTTTCAGGTCATAGGTATGGCAGGACTTATCTACAGACCATGAGGAGAACTTTTCGGGATTTGAGAAAAGGGCGAGTGTGAGGCTCTTGCTCAAGTTTTTGTCTCTGGATATCGTGTCACTCATGGTCCTGAAATTTCTGGGAGACTTCATTGGAAATGGACGAGTCTTACTCCCTGGTGGTTTGGCCCAGTCCAAATCATATGGGGTCACTCTGTGGGATGGGATGGATGAAGTCCGTTTTTTTTTTTTATGTTGTTTTCTTTTTAACCTCAGGTGTCCCACCAAATGAGGGATTCCAGAGTAGAGCCCTGGGGGGGGGTGACTGGACAATCAGAAATCTGGTTAAAAATTGGGGCTTAGGGACATATCAAGCCCATTATGACATCTAATGGTCCAGTCACTGAGAGGACTTACTAGAGGACAGGACTCATGCTGAGGGTCACAATGCGTGTTTATGCCCTTGTCGCACTCAAGAATGGGCGGGGCCTCAGGGTGAATGCTGGTTTCTCCTACACTGAACGTTGGACAACGTGCCAACCACAAGGTTTCTTACAATGGGTAAGGTGGTGTTCTGATTTCTGCATCACACTCACCTCTGGGCAGTGAGGGGAAATAATGTCTCGGTTCTGAGGCAAGAAAACTGAGGTAATTAAGAGATGATGACCTAAGGCCATGGCGGGTCTTATGTGCTCAGTGTGCGGTCTGGTCAGGAGGTCCGGGCTCAGGTTGTGTCCGACAGTGCATTAGTGCCCAGGTTAGACTATATAATTTGGGTAAAGTCGAGTGCTGTGGAGGTTTATCCTCATTGAATGTGCCTGGGCAGCTCTTGAGGCAATCATTTTTTTCTAGAGGGAAGGCAGAGTGCTGCATTGTGGGTCCGGAATTGCCAAACTTTTGGGCTTATATCAACGATGGCCGTGGAATGTGGGGAGGTTTCATGGGCCATGCACGAATCTTCCTCTCTGTGGATTTGGCCCGATCCCAATTGTTATTCGTCAATCTGTGGGATGGGAGGTATCCTTTCAGGTTTATTATCTCAGGTGTCTGAACAAAAGAGGAATTCCAAAGCAGAGCCCTGGGGAAGAGTGAAGGGAAAACCCAAACTATGGTTAAAAATTGGGGCCTAGAGGCAAGGCAGGCACAATAAGCTGTCTCTTCATCCAGCCACTGAGAGGCCTTACTTGAGGGCTGGGCTCAGGCTGCGGGTCACAGTGTGTGTTTGTGACCAATGTGGCACTCGAGCATGGGCGGTGCCTCATGGGCCAATCTGGTTTCAACTACACTGGAACTTGGACAACATGCCAATCACAAGGTCTCTTGCCATGGGGAAGGTGTTCTGATTTCTGCATCATTTTCAACCCTGGGCCGTGGTGGAGATAAGGTCTAGGTTCTGAAGCCTGAAAAATCAGAGTTGGGAAGAGATGACGATCTAAGGCGATGGCGCGTCTGATATGCTCAGTGTACGGTCAACTGCCTGGGTGTTGGTCAGGAGGTTCTGGCTCAGGTTGTGTCAGACAGTGCACTAGTGCCCAAGTTAGACTATATAATTTGGGTACAGTCGAGTACCCTGTAGGTTTATCCTCATATGAGGTGCCTGGGCACCTGATTAGGCAAGATATTTTTTTTAGAGGTCAGGCAGAGTGCTGCATTGTGGGTCCGGAATTGCCAAAATGGAGGATTTCTGGGCCAGGAGTTTGAGGACAGAAGTCTGAGAAGACAAGATAGACTTGGGCTTCAGGCCCAGGGCACGGTAGGTACCCCCTGCAGATCGGAAACAATATCTCAAGCATCTGAAGTCACGGCGAGGATCAGATGTTGGCTCAGGTTGGAGTTTCTGTGCATGACTGCCCCTTCATGAAAGGAGCGGAAACTCAAGGCCATGGAGCTTTTCCCACGTTGGGAGTTGTGTGATGCCCCCTTCAAGGATTCCTTCTGCGGGACAATTGAGACCTGTTGGGCAGCTCCAGGACATCCCATATGGAATGACTCCAGAGCACCGTTCGAGGATGGATGCCTGGAAGCCAGCTTCGCATTCCAATTGTCTCCTAGCAACAAGACAGTTTAGATCTGATGGCTCTGCGGGAGCAACCGGGGTGGCTGAGTTGAAATGGACTTTCCTGAGGATGGGTCCTAATGTGTTTTTGTGTCCATGAGGGCCTTGGAATGGGGCGGTGGCACCGCGACCCTGAAGTACTCTTCTATGCTTTGGACATGGCTCCCATGCACAGGATTCCTTGTGGAGACGAGATGAGTTCTGCTGAGTGCCTCAGCAAAACCCCTATGCTCGTATTGGAATCAGGCTTTTGAGGAGACATGCCTGTAAACCAAGGCAATGGATCCTATTATGGCCTAGGGTCCTGTCTGGTTCAATCTTCTCCTCTGGGGACATCCATTTATGGTATGAGTGGAGGTCGATTATCAGCTGGTGTCAGACAGCCCTTGTTTGTTCCGGGCGACCTACACTATTGGGATGGCCTCAGGGACTTTGGAGGTTTCTCCTAATTTGTACGATTTTGGACAATGGAATGGGCAGAATTCTCATGGATTGGTAGGCACAGTCCTAATGTGTGGCTCCAGGGACCCAGCCTGGAGGGTGTGTGGCCCAGGACTTGAGGACAGAAGTCTGAAAACACAAACTCAGCTTAGGAAGGGGACGTAGGTATGGCAGGACCGATCTACAAACCATGAGAAGAACTCTTCAGGATATGAAGAAAGTGCGAGTCTGAGGCGCTTGCTCAGGTTTTTGTCTCTGGATTTTGTGTCAGCGATGGCACAATCTATAGACCTGAATCGAGATCTCGTGCATCTGAAGTCAGGGCGAGGATCAGATGATCGCTCAAGTTGGTGTTTCTGTCCCTGATGGCCCCTTCACGAAGGGGGGGCATCACGAGGCCATGGGGGTTTTCCCACGATGGGATTTGTGAGAAGCTCCAAACTGCAAAGTGTCTTCTGCAGGACAATTGAGACCTGCTGTTTGGCTCCAGGCCAATGATTCTGAGCAGGGTTCTAAGGATGCATGGCTGGGTAGCCCACCTCGCATTCCAACTGTCTCCTAGACACAAGACAGGTTAGATCTGCTGGATCTGGGGGAGCAACCGAGGAGGCTGAGTTGAAATGGACTCTCCTATGGATGGGTCCTAATGTGCTTTTGTGTCGATGGAGACCTTGGAATGAAGCGGTGGCACTGGGGCCCTGAAATGTTCTCCTAAACAGATGCTTTGACACAGCTCCAACGTGCAAGTTTCTCATGTGTAGATGAGATGTTTTCTGATGGGTGAGTCAAGAAACAGCCATATGCTGGTTTTGAAATCCAGGCCTCTGAGGAGAGATGCAAGGAAAACAAAGCAATGGATATGATTAGTGCCTAGGGGCCTGTTCTTTCCTTTTTACCTCTGGGGACATCTGTCTATGGGTCTGAGTACAGGTAGGTGCTCAGATGTGCTCAGATTGCCCCTGTTTTACCTGGGAAGTTACCACTAATGAGATGGATCAGGGACTTTGGAGGTTTATCGTATTAGAAGGGATGTGGCCATTGGAATGGGCACACAAAATTCCCTTGGAGAGGGCAAGTACAGTCCTCAGGTTTGGCTCCAGGGGCCTGAGCCTATAGCTTGTGTAGGGCAGGGCTGTTTGGACAGTTGTCTGAAAACACAAACTTGGCTTATGTTTCAGGTCATAGGTATGGCAGGACTTATCTACAGACCATGAGGAGAACTTTTCGGGATTTGAGAAAAGGGCGAGTGTGAGGCTCTTGCTCAAGTTTTTGTCTCTGGATATCGTGTCACTCATGGTCGTGAAATTTCTGGGTTACTTCATGGGAAATGGACGAGTCTTACTCCCTGGTGGTTTGGACCAGTCTAAAGCGTTTGGGGTCTCTCTGTGGGATGGAAGAGGTCCGTTTTTTTTTTTTTTTTTGATGTTGTTCTCTTTTTAACCTCAGGTGTCTCACCTAATGAGGGATTCCTGAGTAGCACCCTTGGGGAGGGGTGAATGGACATTCAGAAATCTGGTTAAAAATGGCGCCTAGGGACATATCAAGCCCATTATGACATCTAATGGTCCAGTCACTGAGAGGACTTACTAGAGGACAGGACTCATGCTGAGGGTCACAATGCGTGTTTATGCCCTTGTCGCACTCAAGATTGGGCGGGGCCTCAAGGTGAATGCTGGTTTCTCCTACACTGAACGTTGGACGACGTGCCAACCACAAGGTTTCTTACCATGGGTAAGGAGGTGTTCTGATTTCTGCATCACACTCACCCCTGGGCAGTGATTGGAGATAATGTCTCGGTTCTGAGGCCTGAAAACTGAGGTAGGGAAGAGATGATGACCTAAGGCCATGGCAGGGCTTATGTGCTCAGTGTGCTCTGTGCTTTCCGGGTGTTGGTCAGGAGGTCCGGGCTCAGGTTGTGTCCGACAGTGCATTAGTGCCCAGGTTAGACTATATAATTTGTGTGAAGTCGTGTGCTGTGGAGGTTTATCATCATTGAAGGTGCCTGTACAGCTCAAGATGCAATAATTTTTTTCTAGGGGGCAGGCAGAGTGCTGCATTGTGGGTCCGGAATTGCCAAACTTGAGGACTTCGGGGCAGGAGTGTGAGGACGGAATTCTGAGAAGACAAGCTAGACTTGGGTTTCAGGGCGAGGGCACGGCAGGTACCCCCTGCAGATCTGCACCAATACTCATGAATCTGAAGTCAGGGCGAGGATCAGACGTTGGCTCAGGTTGGAGTTTCCGTGCATGACGGCCGCTTCATGAAGGGAGTGGAATCTCGAGGCCATTGAGGATTTCCCACGTTGGGAGTTGTGGGATGCCCCCTTCAAGGATTCCTTTTGCGGGACAATTGAGACCTGTTGGACAGCTCCAGGACATCCCTTATGGAATGACTCCAGAGCACGGTTCGAGGATGGATGCCTGGGAAGCCCGCCTTGCACACCAATTGTCTACTAGCAATAAGACAGTTTAGATCTGATGGCTCTGCGGGAGCAACCGGGGTGGCTGTGTTGAAATGGACTTTCCTGAGGATGGGTCCTAATGTGTTTTTGTGTCCATGAGGGCCCTGGAATGGGGCGGTGGTACCGGGACCCTGAAGTACTCTCCTATGCTTTGGACATGGCTCCCATGCACAGGTTTCCTTGTGGAGATGAGATGAGTTCTGCTGGGTGCCTCAGCAAAACCCCTATGCTCGTATTGGAATCAAGATTTTGAGGAGACATGCCTGTAAACCAAGGCAATGGATCCTATTATGGCCTAGGGTCCTGTCTGGTTCAATCTTCTCCTCTGGGGACATACATGTATGGTATGAGTGGAGGTAGATTATCAGCTGGTGTCAGACAGCACTTGTTTGTTCCGGGCGACCTACAAAATTGGGATGGCCTCAGGGATTTTGGAGGTTTCTCCTAATTTGTACGAATTTGGACAATGGAATGGGCAGAATTCCCATGGATTTGTAGGCACAGTCCTAATGTGTGGCTTCAGAGGCTCCAGCATGAGGGTGTGTGGCCCAGGACTTTGAGGACAGAAGTCTGAAAACACAAACTCAGCTTAGGTTTGGGGACGTAGGTATGGCAGGCCCGATCTACAAAACATGAGAAGAACTCTTCAGGATATGAAGAAAGTGCGAGTCTGAGGCTCTTGCTCAGGTTTTTGTCCCTGGATTTTGTATCAGCGATGGCACAATTTACAGACCTGAATCGAGATCTCGTGCATCTGAAGTCAGGGCGAGGATCAGACGATCGCTCAAGTTGGTGTTTCTGTCCCTGATGGCCCATTCACGAAGGGGGGGCATCACGAGGCTATGGGGGTTTTCCCACGATGGGATTTGTGAGAATCTCCGAACTGCAAAGTGTCTTCTGCAGGACAATTGCGACCTGCTGTTTGGCTCCGCCAATGATTCTGAGCAGGGTTCTAAGGATGCATGGCTGGGTAGCCCACCTCGTATTCCAATTGTCTCCTAGACACAAGACAAGTTAGATCTGCTGTATCTGGGGTAGCAACTGAGGAGGCTGAGTTGAAATGGACTCTCCTATGGATGGGTCCTAATATGCTTTTGTGTCTATGGAGACCTTGGAATGAAGCCGTGGCACTGGGGTCCTGAAGAGTTCTCCTAAACAGAGGCTTTGACACAGCTCCAAAGTGCAGGTTTCCCTTATGTAGATGAGATGTTTTCTGATCGGTGAGTCAAGAAACAGCCATATGCTGGTTTTGAAATCCAGGCCTCTGAGGAGAGATGCCTGGAAACCAAAGCAATGGATATGATTAGTGCCTAGGGGCCTGTTCTTTCCTTTTTACCTCTGGGGACATCTTTCTATGGGTCTGAGTACAGGTAGGTGCTCAGATGGGCTCACATTGCCCCTGTTTGACCTGGGAAGCCACCACTAATGAGATGAATCAGGGACTTTGGAGGTTTACCTATTAGAAGGGATGTGGCCATTGGAATGGGCACACACAGTTCCCTTGGAGAGGGCAAGTACAGTCCTCAGGTTTGGCTCCAGGGGCCTGAGCCTGTAGGTTGTGTAGGCCAGGGCTGTTTGGACAGTTGTCTGAAAGCACAAACTTGGCTTATGTTTCAGGTCATAGGTATGGCAGGACTTATCTACAGACCATGAGGAGAACTTTTCGGGATTTGAGAAAAGGGCGAGTGTGAGGCTCTTGCTCAAGTTTTTGTCTCTGGATATCGTGTCACTCATGGTCCTGAAATTTCTGGGTGACTTCATTGGAAATGGACGAGTCTTACTCCCTGGTGGTTTGGCCCAGTCCAAATCATATGGGTTCACTCTGGGATGGGATGGATGAAGTCCGTTTTTTTTTTTTTTTGTTGTTTTCTTTTTAACCTCAGGTGTCCCACCAAATGAGGGATTCCAGAGTAGAGCCCTGGGGGGGGGGTGACTGGACAATCAGAAATCTGATTAAAAATTGGGGCTTAGGGACATATCAAGCCCATTATGACATCTAATGGTCCAGTCACTGAGAGGACTTACTAGAGGACAGGACTCATGCTGAGGGTCACAATGCGTGTTTATGCCCTTGTCGCACTCAAGAATGGGCGGGGCCTCAGGGTGAATGCTGGTTTCTCCTACACTGAACGTTGGACAACGTGCCAACCACAAGGTTTCTTACAATGGGTAAGGTGGTGTTCTGATTTCTGCATCACACTCACCTCTGGGCAGTGAGGGGAAATAATGTCTCGGTTCTGAGGCATGAAAACTGATGTAAGGAAGAGATGATGACCTAAGGCCATGGCGGGTCTTATGTGCTCAGTGTGCGGTCTGGTCAGGAGGTCCGGGCTCAGGTTGTGTCCGACAGTGCATTAGTGCCCAGGTTAGACTATATAATTTGGGTAAAGTCGAGTGCTGTGGAGGTTTATCCTCATTGAATGTGCCTGGGCAGCTCTTGAGGCAATCATTTTTTTCTAGAGGGCAGGCAGAGTGCTGCATTGTGGGTCCGGAATTGCCAAACTTTTGGGCTTATATCAACGATGGCCGTGGAATGTGGGGAGGTTTCATGGGCCATGCACGAATCTTCCTCTCTGTGGTTTTGGCCCGATCCCAATTGTTATTCGTCAAATTGTGGGATGGGAGGTATCCTTTCAGGTTTATTATCTCAGGTGTCTGAACAAAAGAGGAATTCCAAAGCAGAGCCCTGGGGAAGAGTGAAGGGAAAACCCAAACTATGGTTAAAAATTGGGGCCTAGAGGCAAGGCAGGCACAATAAGCTGTCTCTTCATCCAGCCACTGAGAGGCCTTACTTGAGGGCTGGGCTCAGGCTGCGGGTCACAGTGTGTGTTTGTGACCAATGTGGCACTCGAGCATGGGCGGTGCCTCATGGGCCAATCTGGTTTCAACTACACTGGAACTTGGACAACATGCCAATCACAAGGTCTCTTGCCATGGGGAAGGTGTTCTGATTTCTGCATCATTTTCAACCCTGGGCCGTGGTGGAGATAAGGTCTAGGTTCTGAAGCCTGAAAAATCAGAGTTGGGAAGAGATGACGATCTAAGGCGATGGCGCGTCTGATATGCTCAGTGTACGGTCAACTGCCTGGGTGTTGGTCAGGAGGTTCTGGCTCAGGTTGTGTCAGACAGTGCACTAGTGCCCAAGTTAGACTATATAATTTGGGTACAGTCGAGTACCCTGTAGGTTTATCCTCATATGAGGTGCCTGGGCACCTGATTAGGCAAGATATTTTTTTTAGAGTGCAGGCAGAGTGCTGCATTGTGGGTCCGGAATTGCCAAAATGGAGGATTTCTGGGCCAGGAGTTTGAGGACAGAAGTCTGAGAAGACAAGATAGACTTGGGCTTCAGGCCCAGGGCACGGTAGGTACCCCCTGCAGATCGGAAACAATATCTCAAGCATCTGAAGTCACGGCGAGGATCAGATGTTGGCTCAGGTTGGAGTTTCTGTGCATGACTGCCCCTTCATGAAAGGAGCGGAAACTCAAGGCCATGGAGCTTTTCCCACGTTGGGAGTTGTGTGATGCCCCCTTCAAGGATTCCTTCTGCGGGACAATTGAGACCTGTTGGGCAGCTCCAGGACATCCCATATGGAATGACTCCAGAGCACCGTTCGAGGATGGATGCCTGGAAGCCAGCTTCGCATTCCAATTGTCTCCTAGCAACAAGACAGTTTAGATCTGATGGCTCTGCGGGAGCAACCGGGGTGGCTGAGTTGAAATGGACTTTCCTGAGGATGGGTCCTAATGTGTTTTTGTGTCCATGAGGGCCTTGGAATGGGGCGGTGGCACCGCGACCCTGAAGTACTCTTCTATGCTTTGGACATGGCTCCCATGCACAGGATTCCTTGTGGAGACGAGATGAGTTCTGCTGAGTGCCTCAGCAAAACCCCTATGCTCGTATTGGAATCAGGCTTTTGAGGAGACATGCCTGTAAACCAAGGCAATGGATCCTATTATGGCCTAGGGTCCTGTCTGGTTCAATCTTCTCCTCTGGGGACATCCATTTATGGTATGAGTGGAGGTCGATTATCAGCTGGTGTCAGACAGCCCTTGTTTGTTCCGGGCGACCTACACTATTGGGATGGCCTCAGGGACTTTGGAGGTTTCTCCTAATTTGTACGATTTTGGACAATGGAATGGGCAGAATTCTCATGGATTGGTAGGCACAGTCCTAATGTGTGGCTCCAGGGGCCCCAGCCTGGAGGGTGTGTGGCCCAGGACTTGAGGACAGAAGTCTGAAAACACAAACTCAGCTTAGGAAGGGGACGTAGGTATGGCAGGACCGATCTACAAACCATGAGAAGAACTCTTCAGGATATGAAGAAAGTGCGAGTCTGAGGCGCTTGCTCAGGTTTTTGTCTCTGGATTTTGTATCAGCGATGGCACAATCTATAGACCTGAATCGAGATCTCGTGCATCTGAAGTCAGGGCGAGGATCAGATGATCGCTCAAGTTGGTGTTTCTGTCCCTGATGGCCCCTTCACGAAGGGGGGGCATCACGAGGCCATGGGGGTTTTCCCACGATGGGATTTGTGAGAAGCTCCAAACTGCAAAGTGTCTTCTGCAGGACAATTGAGACCTGCTGTTTGGCTCCAGGCCAATGATTCTGAGCAGGGTTCTAAGGATGCATGGCTGGGTAGCCCACCTCGCATTCCAACTGTCTCCTAGACACAAGACAGGTTAGATCTGCTGGATCTGGGGGAGCAACCGAGGAGGCTGAGTTGAAATGGACTCTCCTATGGATGGGTCCTAATGTGCTTTTGTGTCGATGGAGACCTTGGAATGAAGCGGTGGCACTGGGGCCCTGAAATGTTCTCCTAAACAGATGCTTTGACACAGCTCCAACGTGCAAGTTTCTCATGTGTAGATGAGATGTTTTCTGATGGGTGAGTCAAGAAACAGCCATATGCTGGTTTTGAAATCCAGGCCTCTGAGGAGAGATGCAAGGAAAACAAAGCAATGGATATGATTAGTGCCTAGGGGCCTGTTCTTTCCTTTTTACCTCTGGGGACATCTGTCTATGGGTCTGAGTACAGGTAGGTGCTCAGATGTGCTCAGATTGCCCCTGTTTTACCTGGGAAGTTACCACTAATGAGATGGATCAGGGACTTTGGAGGTTTATCGTATTAGAAGGGATGTGGCCATTGGAATGGGCACACAAAATTCCCTTGGAGAGGGCAAGTACAGTCCTCAGGTTTGGCTCCAGGGGCCTGAGCCTATAGCTTGTGTAGGGCAGGGCTGTTTGGACAGTTGTCTGAAAACACAAACTTAACTTATGGTTCAGGTCATAGGTATGGCAGGACTTATCTACAGACCATGAGGAGAACTTTTCGGGATTTGAGAAAAGGGCGAGTGTGAGGCTCTTGCTCAAGTTTTTGTCTCTGGATATCGTGTCACTCATGGTCGTGAAATTTCTGGGTGACTTCATGGGAAATGGACGAGTCTTACTCCCTGGTGGTTTGGACCAGTCTAAAGCGTTTGGGGTCTCTCTGTGGGATGGAAGAGGTCCGTTTTTTTTTTTTTTTTGATGTTGTTCTCTTTTTAACCTCAGGTGTCTCACCTAATGAGGGATTCCTGAGTAGCGCCCTTGGGGGGGGGGTGAATGGACATTCAGAAATCTGGTTAAAAATTGGCGCCTAGGGACATATCAAGCCCATTATGACATCTAATGGTCCAGTCACTGAGAGGACTTACTAGAGGACAGGACTCATGCTGAGGGTCACAATGCGTGTTTATGCCCTTGTCGCACTCAAGATTGGGCGGGGCCTCAGGGTGAATGCTGGTTTCTCCTACACTGAACGTTGGACGACGTGCCAACCACAAGGTTTCTTACCATGGGTAAGGAGGTGTTCTGATTTCTGCATCACACTCACCCCTGGGCAGTGATTGGAGATAATGTCTCGGTTCTGAGGCCTGAAAACTGAGGTAGGGAAGAGATGATGACCTAAGGCCATGGCAGGGCTTATGTGCTCAGTGTGCTCTGTGCTTTCCGGGTGTTGGTCAGGAGGTCCGGGCTCAGGTTGTGTCCGACAGTGCATTAGTGCCCAGGTTAGACTATATAATTTGTGTGAAGTCGTGTGCTGTGGAGGTTTATCATCATTGAAGGTGCCTGTACAGCTCAAGATGCAATAATTTTTTTCTAGGGGGCAGGCAGAGTGCTGCATTGTGGGTCCGGAATTGCCAAACTTGAGGGCTTCGGGGCCAGGAGTGTGAGGACGGAATTCTGAGAAGACAAGCTAGACTTGGGTTTCAGGGCGAGGGCACGGCAGGTACCCCCTGCAGATCTGCACTAATACTCATGAATCTGAAGTCAGGGCGAGGATCAGACGTTGGCTCATGTTGGAGTTTCCGTGCATGACGGCCGCTTCATGAAGGGAGTGGAATCTCGAGGCCATTGAGGATTTCCCACGTTGGGAGTTGTGGGATGCCCCCTTCAAGGATTCCTTTTGCGGGACAATTGAGACCTGTTGGACAGCTCCAGGACATCCCTTATGGAATGACTCCAGAGCACGGTTCGAGGATGGATGCCTGGGAAGCCCGCCTTGCACACCAATTGTCTACTAGCAATAAGACAGTTTAGATCTGATGGCTCTGCGGGAGCAACCGGGGTGGCTGTGTTGAAATGGACTTTCCTGAGGATGGGTCCTAATGTGTTTTTGTGTCCATGAGGGCCCTGGAATGGGGCGGTGGTACCGGGACCCTGAAGTACTCTCCTATGCTTTGGACATGGCTCCCATGCACAGGTTTCCTTGTGGAGATGAGATGAGTTCTGCTGGGTGCCTCAGCAAAACCCCTATGCTCGTATTGGAATCAAGCTTTTGAGGAGACATGCCTGTAAACCAAGGCAATGGATCCTATTATGGCCTAGGGTCCTGTCTGGTTCAATCTTCTCCTCTGGGGACATACATGTATGGTATGAGTGGAGGTAGATTATCAGCTGGTGTCAGACAGCCCTTGTTTGTTCCGGGCGACCTACAAAATTGGGATGGCCTCAGGGATTTTGGAGGTTTCTCCTAATTTGTACGATTTTGGACAATGGAATGGGCAGAATTCCCATGGATTTGTAGGCACAGTCCTAATGTGTGGCTTCAGAGGCTCCAGCATGAGGGTGTGTGGCCCAGGACTTTGAGGACAGAAGTCTGAAAACACAAACTCAGCTTAGGTTTGGGGACGTAGGTATGGCAGGCCCGATCTACAAAACATGAGAAGAACTCTTCAGGATATGAAGAAAGTGCGAGTCTGAGGCTCTTGCTCAGGTTTTTGTCCCTGGATTTTGTATCAGCGATGGCACAATTTACAGACCTGTATCGAGATCTCGTGCATCTGAAGTCAGGGCGAGGATCAGACGATCGCTCAAGTTGGTGTTTCTGTCCCTGATGGCCCATTCACGAAGGGGGGGCATCACGAGGCTATGGGGGTTTTCCCACGATGGGATTTGTGAGAATCTCCGAACTGCAAAGTGTCTTCTGCAGGACAATTGCGACCTGCTGTTTGGCTCCGCCAATGATTCTGAGCAGGGTTCTAAGGATGCATGGCTGGGTAGCCCACCTCGCATTCCAATTGTCTCCTAGACACAAGACAAGTTAGATCTGCTGTATCTGGGGTAGCAACTGAGGAGGCTGAGTTGAAATGGACTCTCCTATGGATGGGTCCTAATGTGCTTTTGTGTCTATGGAGACCTTGGAATGAAGCCGTGGCACTGGGGTCCTGAAGAGTTCTCCTAAACAGAGGCTTTGACACAGCTCCAAAGTGCAGGTTTCCCTTATGTAGATGAGATGTTTTCTGATCGGTGAGTCAAGAAACAGCCATATGCTGGTTTTGAAATCCAGGCCTCTGAGGAGAGATGCCTGGAAACCAAAGCAATGGATATGATTAGTGCCTAGGGGCCTGTTCTTTCCTTTTTACCTCTGGGGACATCTGTCTATGGGTCTGAGTACAGGTAGGTGCTCAGATGGGCTCACATTGCCCCTGTTTGACCTGGGAAGCCACCACTAATGAGATGAATCAGGGACTTTGGAGGTTTATCCTATTAGAAGGGATGTGGCCATTGGAATGGGCACACACAGTTCCCTTGGAGAGGGCAAGTACCGTCCTCAGGTTTGGCTCCAGGGGCCTGAGCCTGTAGGTTGTGTAGGCCAGGGCTGTTTGGACAGTTGTCTGAAAGCACAAACTTGGCTTATGGTTCAGGTCATAGGTATGGCAGGACTTATCTACAGACCATGAGGAGAACTTTTCGGGATTTGAGAAAAGGGCGAGTGTGAGGCTCTTGCTCAAGTTTTTGTCTCTGGATATCGTGTCACTCATGGTCCTGAAATTTCTGGGTGACTTCATTGGAAATGGACGAGTCTTACTCCCTGGTGGTTTGGCCCAGTCCAAATCATATGGGGTCACTCTGTGGGATGGGATGGATGAAGTCCGTTTTTTTTTTTTTATGTTGTTTTCTTTTTAACCTCAGGTGTCCCACCAAATGAGGGATTCCAGAGTAGAGCCCTGGGGGGGGGGTGACTGGACAATCAGAAATCTGGTTAAAAATTGGGGCTTAGGGACATATCAAGCCCATTATGACATCTAATGGTCCAGTCACTGAGAGGACTTACTAGAGGACAGGACTCATGCTGAGGGTCACAATGCGTGTTTATGCCCTTGTCGCACTCAAGAATGGGCGGGGCCTCAGGGTGAATGCTGGTTTCTCCTACACTGAACGTTGGACAACGTGCCAACCACAAGGTTTCTTACAATGGGTAAGGTGGTGTTCTGATTTCTGCATCACACTCACCTCTGGGCAGTGAGGGGAAATAATGTCTCGGTTCTGAGGCATGAAAACTGAGGTAAGGAAGAGATGATGACCTAAGGCCATGGCGGGTCTTATGTGCTCAGTGTGCGGTCTGGTCAGGAGGTCCGGGCTCAGGTTGTGTCCGACAGTGCATTAGTGCCCAGGTTAGACTATATAATTTGGGTAAAGTCGAGTGCTGTGGAGGTTTATCCTCATTGAATGTGCCTGGGCAGCTCTTGAGGCAATCATTTTTTTCTAGAGGGCAGGCAGAGTGCTGCATTGTGGGTCCGGAATTGCCAAACTTTTGGGCTTATATCAACGATGGCCGTGGAATGTGGGGAGGTTTCATGGGCCATGCACGAATCTTCCTCTCTGTGGATTTGGCCCGATCCCAATTGTTATTCGTCAATCTGTGGGATGGGAGGTATCCTTTCAGGTTTATTATCTCAGGTGTCTGAACAAAAGAGGAATTCCAAAGCAGAGCCCTGGGGAAGAGTGAAGGGAAAACCCAAACTATGGTTAAAAATTGGGGCCTAGAGGCAAGGCAGGCACAATAAGCTGTCTCTTCATCCAGCCACTGAGAGGCCTTACTTGAGGGCTGGGCTCAGGCTGCGGGTCACAGTGTGTGTTTGTGACCAATGTGGCACTCGAGCATGGGCGGTGCCTCATGGGCCAATCTGGTTTCAACTACACTGGAACTTGGACAACATGCCAATCACAAGGTCTCTTGCCATGGGGAAGGTGTTCTGATTTCTGCATCATTTTCAACCCTGGGCCGTGGTGGAGATAAGGTCTAGGTTCTGAAGCCTGAAAAATCAGAGTTGGGAAGAGATGACGATCTAAGGCGATGGCGCGTCTGATATGCTCAGTGTACGGTCAACTGCCTGGGTGTTGGTCAGGAGGTTCTGGCTCAGGTTGTGTCAGACAGTGCACTAGTGCCCAAGTTAGACTATATAATTTGGGTACAGTCGAGTGCCCTGTAGGTTTATCCTCATATGAGGTGCCTGGGCACCTGATTAGGCAAGATATTTTTTTTAGAGGGCAGGCAGAGTGCTGCATTGTGGGTCCGGAATTGCCAAAATGGAGGATTTCTGGGCCAGGAGTTTGAGGACAGAAGTCTGAGAAGACAAGATAGACTTGGGCTTCAGGCCCAGGGCACGGTAGGTACCCCCTGCAGATCGGAAACAATATCTCAAGCATCTGAAGTCACGGCGAGGATCAGATGTTGGCTCAGGTTGGAGTTTCTGTGCATGACTGCCCCTTCATGAAAGGAGCGGAAACTCAAGGCCATGGAGCTTTTCCCACGTTGGGAGTTGTGTGATGCCCCCTTCAAGGATTCCTTCTGCGGGACAATTGAGACCTGTTGGGCAGCTCCAGGACATCCCATATGGAATGACTCCAGAGCACCGTTCGAGGATGGATGCCTTGAAGCCAGCTTCGCATTCCAATTGTCTCCTAGCAACAAGACAGTTTAGATCTGATGGCTCTGCGGGAGCAACCGGGGTGGCTGAGTTGAAATGGACTTTCCTGAGGATGGGTCCTAATGTGTTTTTGTGTCCATGAGGGCCTTGGAATGGGGCGGTGGCACCGCGACCCTGAAGTACTCTTCTATGCTTTGGACATGGCTCCCATGCACAGGATTCCTTGTGGAGACGAGATGAGTTCTGCAGAGTGCCTCAGCAAAACCCCTATGCTCGTATTGGAATCAGGCTTTTGAGGAGACATGCCTGTAAACCAAGGCAATGGATCCTATTATGGCCTAGGGTCCTGTCTGGTTCAATCTTCTCCTCTGGGGACATCCATGTATGGTAGGAGTGGAGGTCGATTATCAGCTGGTGTCAGACAGCCCTTGTTTGTTCCGGGCGACCTACACTATTGGGATGGCCTCAGGGACTTTGGAGGTTTCTCCTAATTTGTACGATTTTGGACAATGGAATGGGCAGAATTCTCATGGATTGGTAGGCACAGTCCTAATGTGTGGCTCCAGGGGCCCCAGCCTGGAGGGTGTGTGGCCCAGGACTTGAGGACAGAAGTCTGAAAACACAAACTCAGCTTAGGAAGGGGACGTAGGTATGGCAGGACCGATCTACAAACCATGAGAAGAACTCTTCAGGATATGAAGAAAGTGCGAGTCTGAGGCGCTTGCTCAGGTTTTTGTCTCTGGATTTTGTATCAGCGATGGCACAATCTATAGACCTGAATCGAGATCTCGTGCATCTGAAGTCAGGGCGAGGATCAGATGATCGCTCAAGTTGGTGTTTCTGTCCCTGATGGCCCCTTCACGAAGGGGGGGCATCACGAGGCCATGGGGGTTTTCCCACGATGGGATTTGTGAGAAGCTCCAAACTGCAAAGTGTCTTCTGCAGGACAATTGAGACCTGCTGTTTGGCTCCAGGCCAATGATTCTGAGCAGGGTTCTAAGGATGCATGGCTGGGTAGCCCACCTCGCATTCCAACTGTCTCCTAGACACAAGACAGGTTAGATCTGCTGGATCTGGGGGAGCAACCGAGGAGGCTGAGTTGAAATGGACTCTCCTATGGATGGGTCCTAATGTGCTTTTGTGTCGATGGAGACCTTGGAATGAAGCGGTGGCACTGGGGCCCTGAAATGTTCTCCTAAACAGATGCTTTGACACAGCTCCAACGTGCAAGTTTCTCATGTGTAGATGAGATGTTTTCTGATGGGTGAGTCAAGAAACAGCCATATGCTGGTTTTGAAATCCAGGCCTCTGAGGAGAGATGCAAGGAAAACAAAGCAATGGATATGATTAGTGCCTAGGGGCCTGTTCTTTCCTTTTTACCTCTGGGGACATCTGTCTATGGGTCTGAGTACAGGTAGGTGCTCAGATGTGCTCAGATTGCCCCTGTTTTACCTGGGAAGTTACCACTAATGAGATGGATCAGGGACTTTGGAGGTTTATCGTATTAGAAGGGATGTGGCCATTGGAATGGGCACACAAAATTCCCTTGGAGAGGGCAAGTACAGTCCTCAGGTTTGGCTCCAGGGGCCTGAGCCTATAGCTTGTGTAGGGCAGGGCTGTTTGGACAGTTGTCTGAAAACACAAACTTGGCTTATGTTTCAGGTCATAGGTATGGCAGGACTTATCTACAGACCATGAGGAGAACTTTTCGGGATTTGAGAAAATGGCGAGTGTGAGGCTCTTGCTCAAGTTTTTGTCTCTGGATATCGTGTCACTCATGGTCGTGAAATTTCTGGGTGACTTCATTGGAAATGGACGAGTCTTACTCCCTGGTGGTTTGGACCAGTCTAAAGCGTTTGGGGTCTCTCTGTGGGATGGAAGAGGTCCGTTTTTTTTTTTTTTGATGTTATTTTCTTTTTAACCTCAGGTGTCTCACCTAATGAGGGATTCCTGAGTAGCGCCCTTGGGGGGGTGACTGGACATTCAGAAATCTGTTTAAAAATGGCGCCTAGGCACATATCAAGCCCATTATGACATCTAATGGTCCAGTCACTGAGAGGACTTACTAGAGGACAGTACTCATGCTGAGGGTCACAATGCGTGTTTATGCCCTTGTCGCACTCAAGATTGGGCGGGGCCTCAGGGTGAATGCTGGTTTCTCCTACACTGAACGTTGGACGACGTGCCAACCACAAGGTTTCTTACCATGGGTAAGGAGGTGTTCTGATTTCTGCATCACACTCACCCCTGGGCAGTGATTGGAGATAATGTCTCGGTTCTGAGGCCTGAAAACTGAGGTAGGGAAGAGATGATGACCTAAGGCCATGGCAGGGCTTATGTGCTCAGTGTGCTCTGTGCTTTCCGGGTGTTGGTCAGGAGGTCCGGGCTCAGGTTGTGTCCGACAGTGCATTAGTGCCCAGGTTAGACTATATAATTTGTGTGAAGTCGTGTGCTGTGGAGGTTTATCATCATTGAAGGTGCCTGTACAGCTCAAGATGCAATAATTTTTTTCTAGGGGGCAGGCAGAGTGCTGCATTGTGGGTCCGGAATTGCCAAACTTGAGGGCTTCGGGGCCAGGAGTGTGAGGACAGAATTCTGAGAAGACAAGCTAGACTTGGGTTTCAGGGCGAGGGCACGGCAGGTACCCCCTGCAGATCTGAACCAATACTCATGAATCTGAAGTCAGGGCGAGGATCAGACGTTGGCTCAGGTTGGAGTTTCCGTGCATGACGGCCGCTTCATGAAGGGAGTGGAATCTCGAGGCCATTGAGGATTTCCCACGTTGGGAGTTGTGGGATGCCCCCTTCAAGGATTCCTTTTGCGGGACAATTGAGACCTGTTGGACAGCTCCAGGACATCCCTTATGGAATGACTCCAGAGCACGGTTCGAGGATGGATGCCTGGGAAGCCCGCCTTGCACACCAATTGTCTACTAGCAATAAGACAGTTTAGATCTGATGGCTCTGTGGGAGCAACCGGGGTGGCTGTGTTGAAATGGACTTTCCTGAGGATGGGTCCTAATGTGTTTTTGTGTCCATGAGGGCCCTGGAATGGGGCGGTGGTACCGGGACCCTGAAGTACTCTCCTATGCTTTGGACATGGCTCCCATGCACAGGTTTCCTTGTGGAGATGAGATGAGTTCTGCTGGGTGCCTCAGCAAAACCCCTATGCTCGTATTGGAATCAAGCTTTTGAGGAGACATGCCTGTAAACCAAGGCAATGGATCCTATTATGGCCTAGGGTCCTGTCTGGTTCAATCTTCTCCTCTGGGGACATACATGTATGGTATGAGTGGAGGTAGATTATCAGCTGGTGTCAGACAGCCCTTGTTTGTTCCGGGCGACCTACAAAATTGGGATGGCCTCAGGGATTTTGGAGGTTTCTCCTAATTTGTACGATTTTGGACAATGGAATGGGCAGAATTCCCATGGATTTGTAGGCACAGTCCTAATGTGTGGCTTCAGAGGCTCCAGCATGAGGGTGTGTGGCCCAGGACTTTGAGGACAGAAGTCTGAAAACACAAACTCAGCTTAGGTTTGGGGACGTAGGTATGGCAGGCCCGATCTACAAAACATGAGAAGAACTCTTCAGGATATGAAGAAAGTGCGAGTCTGAGGCTCTTGCTCAGGTTTTTGTCCCTGGATTTTGTATCAGCGATGGCACAATTTACAGACCTGAATCGAGATCTCGTGCATCTGAAGTCAGGGCGAGGATCAGACGATCGCTCAAGTTGGTGTTTCTGTCCCTGATGGCCCATTCACGAAGGGGGGGCATCACGAGGCTATGGGGGTTTTCCCACGATGGGATTTGTGAGAATCTCCGAACTGCAAAGTGTCTTCTGCAGGACAATTGCGACCTGCTGTTTGGCTCCGCCAATGATTCTGAGCAGGGTTCTAAGGATGCATGGCTGGGTAGCCCACCTCGCATTCCAATTGTCTCCTAGACACAAGACAAGTTAGATCTGCTGTATCTGGGGTAGCAACTGAGGAGGCTGAGTTGAAATGGACTCTCCTATGGATGGGTCCTAATGTGCTTTTGTGTCTATGGAGACCTTGGAATGAAGCCGTGGCACTGGGGTCCTGAAGAGTTCTCCTAAACAGAGGCTTTGACACAGCTCCAAAGTGCAGGTTTCCCTTATGTAGATGAGATGTTTTCTGATCGGTGAGTCAAGAAACAGCCATATGCTGGTTTTGAAATCCAGGCCTCTGAGGAGAGATGCCTGGAAACCAAAGCAATGGATATGATTAGTGCCTAGGGGCCTGTTCTTTCCTTTTTACCTCTGGGGACATCTTTCTATGGGTCTGAGTACAGGTAGGTGCTCAGATGGGCTCACATTGCCCCTGTTTGACCTGGGAAGTTACCACTAATGAGATGGATCAGGGACTTTGGAGGTTTATCGTATTAGAAGGGATGTGGCCATTGGAATGGGCACACACAATTCCCTTGGAGAGGGCAAGTACAGTCCTCAGGTTTGGCTCCAGGGGCCTGAGCCTATAGGTTGTGTAGGGCAGGGCTGTTTGGACAGTTGTCTGAAAACACAAACTTGGCTTATGTTTCAGGTCATAGGTATGGCAGGACTTATCTACAGACCATGAGGAGAACTTTTCGGGATTTGAGAAAAGGGCGAGTGTGAGGCTCTTGCTCAAGTTTTTGTCTCTGGATATCGTGTCACTCATGGTCCTGAAATTTCTGGGAGACTTCATTGGAAATGGACGAGTCTTACTCCCTGGTGGTTTGGCCCAGTCCAAATCATATGGGGTCACTCTGTGGGATGGGATGGATGAAGTCCGTTTTTTTTTTTTTTATGTTGTTTTCTTTTTAACCTCAGGTGTCCCACCAAATGAGGGATTCCAGAGTAGAGCCCTGGGGGGGGGGGTGACTGGACAATCAGAAATCTGGTTAAAAATTGGGGCTTAGGGACATATCAAGCCCATTATGACATCTAATGGTCCAGTCACTGAGAGGACTTACTAGAGGACAGGACTCATGCTGAGGGTCACAATGCGTGTTTATGCCCTTGTCGCACTCAAGAATGGGCGGGGCCTCAGGGTGAATGCTGGTTTCTCCTACACTGAACGTTGGACAACGTGCCAACCACAAGGTTTCTTACAATGGGTAAGGTGGTGTTCTGATTTCTGCATCACACTCACCTCTGGGCAGTGAGGGGAAATAATGTCTCGGTTCTGAGGCATGAAAACTGAGGTAAGGAAGAGATGATGACCTAAGGCCATGGCGGGTCTTATGTGCTCAGTGTGCGGTCTGGTCAGGAGGTCCGGGCTCAGGTTGTGTCCGACAGTGCATTAGTGCCCAGGTTAGACTATATAATTTGGGTAAAGTCGAGTGCTGTGGAGGTTTATCCTCATTGAATGTGCCTGGGCAGCTCTTGAGGCAATCATTTTTTTCTAGAGGGAAGGCAGAGTGCTGCATTGTGGGTCCGGAATTGCCAAACTTTTGGGCTTATATCAACGATGGCCGTGGAATGTGGGGAGGTTTCATGGGCCATGCACGAATCTTCCTCTCTGTGGATTTGGCCCGATCCCAATTGTTATTCGTCAATCTGTGGGATGGGAGGTATCCTTTCAGGTTTATTATCTCAGGTGTCTGAACAAAAGAGGAATTCCAAAGCAGAGCCCTGGGGAAGAGTGAAGGGAAAACCCAAACTATGGTTAAAAATTGGGGCCTAGAGGCAAGGCAGGCACAATAAGCTGTCTCTTCATCCAGCCACTGAGAGGCCTTACTTGAGGGCTGGGCTCAGGCTGCGGGTCACAGTGTGTGTTTGTGACCAATGTGGCACTCGAGCATGGGCGGTGCCTCATGGGCCAATCTGGTTTCAACTACACTGGAACTTGGACAACATGCCAATCACAAGGTCTCTTGCCATGGGGAAGGTGTTCTGATTTCTGCATCATTTTCAACCCTGGGCCGTGGTGGAGATAAGGTCTAGGTTCTGAAGCCTGAAAAATCAGAGTTGGGAAGAGATGACGATCTAAGGCGATGGCGCGTCTGATATGCTCAGTGTACGGTCAACTGCCTGGGTGTTGGTCAGGAGGTTCTGGCTCAGGTTGTGTCAGACAGTGCACTAGTGCCCAAGTTAGACTATATAATTTGGGTACAGTCGAGTACCCTGTAGGTTTATCCTCATATGAGGTGCCTGGGCACCTGATTAGGCAAGATATTTTTTTTAGAGGTCAGGCAGAGTGCTGCATTGTGGGTCCGGAATTGCCAAAATGGAGGATTTCTGGGCCAGGAGTTTGAGGACAGAAGTCTGAGAAGACAAGATAGACTTGGGCTTCAGGCCCAGGGCACGGTAGGTACCCCCTGCAGATCGGAAACAATATCTCAAGCATCTGAAGTCACGGCGAGGATCAGATGTTGGCTCAGGTTGGAGTTTCTGTGCATGACTGCCCCTTCATGAAAGGAGCGGAAACTCAAGGCCATGGAGCTTTTCCCACGTTGGGAGTTGTGTGATGCCCCCTTCAAGGATTCCTTCTGCGGGACAATTGAGACCTGTTGGGCAGCTCCAGGACATCCCATATGGAATGACTCCAGAGCACCGTTCGAGGATGGATGCCTGGAAGCCAGCTTCGCATTCCAATTGTCTCCTAGCAACAAGACAGTTTAGATCTGATGGCTCTGCGGGAGCAAGCGGGGTGGCTGAGTTGAAATGGACTTTCCTGAGGATGGGTCCTAATGTGTTTTTGTGTCCATGAGGGCCTTGGAATGGGGCGGTGGCACCGCGACCCTGAAGTACTCTTCTATGCTTTGGACATGGCTCCCATGCACAGGATTCCTTGTGGAGACGAGATGAGTTCTGCTGAGTGCCTCAGCAAAACCCCTATGCTCGTATTGGAATCAGGCTTTTGAGGAGACATGCCTGTAAACCAAGGCAATGGATCCTATTATGGCCTAGGGTCCTGTCTGGTTCAATCTTCTCCTCTGGGGACATCCATTTATGGTATGAGTGGAGGTCGATTATCAGCTGGTGTCAGACAGCCCTTGTTTGTTCCGGGCGACCTACACTATTGGGATGGCCTCAGGGACTTTGGAGGTTTCTCCTAATTTGTACGATTTTGGACAATGGAATGGGCAGAATTCTCATGGATTGGTAGGCACAGTCCTAATGTGTGGCTCCAGGGGCCCCAGCCTGGAGGGTGTGTGGCCCAGGACTTGAGGACAGAAGTCTGAAAACACAAACTCAGCTTAGGAAGGGGACGTAGGTATGGCAGGACCGATCTACAAACCATGAGAAGAACTCTTCAGGATATGAAGAAAGTGCGAGTCTGAGGCTCTTGCTCAGGTTTTTGTCCCTGGATTTTGTATCAGCGATGGCACAATCTATAGACCTGAATCGAGATCTCGTGCATCTGAAGTCAGGGCGAGGATCAGATGATCGCTCAAGTTGGTGTTTCTGTCCCTGATGGCCCCTTCACGAAGGGGGGGCATCACGAGGCCATGGGGGTTTTCCCACGATGGGATTTGTGAGAAGCTCCAAACTGCAAAGTGTCTTCTGCAGGACAATTGAGACCTGCTGTTTGGCTCCAGGCCAATGATTCTGAGGAGGGTTCTAAGGATGCATGGCTGGGTAGCCCACCTCGCATTCCAACTGTCTCCTAGACACAAGACAGGTTAGATCTGCTGGATCTGGGGGAGCAACCGAGGAGGCTGAGTTGAAATGGACTCTCCTATGGATGGGTCCTAATGTGCTTTTGTGTCGATGGAGACCTTGGAATGAAGCCGTGGCACTGGGGCCCTGAAATGTTCTCCTAAACAGATGCTTTGACACAGCTCCAACGTGCAAGTTTCTCATGTGTAGATGAGATGTTTTCTGATGGGTGAGTCAAGAAACAGCCATATGCTGGTTTTGAAATCCAGGCCTCTGAGGAGAGATGCCTGGAAAACAAAGCAATGGATATGATTAGTGCCTAGGGGCCTGTTCTTTCCTTTTTACATCTGGGGACATCTTTCTATGGGTCTGAGTACAGGTAGGTGTTCAGATGGGCTAAGATTGCCCCTGTTTTACCTGGGAAGTTACCACTAATGAGATGGATCAGGGACTTTGGAGGTTTATCGTATTAGAAGGGATGTGGCCATTGGAATGGGCACACAAAATTCCCTTGGAGAGGGCAAGTACAGTCCTCAGGTTTGGCTCCAGGGGCCTGAGCCTATAGGTTGTGTAGGGCAGGGCTGTTTGGACAGTTGTCTGAAAACACAAACTTGGCTTATGTTTCAGGTCATAGGTATGGCAGGACTTATCTACAGACCATGAGGAGAACTTTTCGGGATTTGAGAAAAGGGCGAGTGTGAGGCTCTTGCTCAATTTTTTGTCTCTGGATATCGTGTCACTCATGGTCGTGAAATTTCTGGGTTACTTCATGGGAAATGGACGAGTCTTACTCCCTGGTGGTTTGGACCAGTCTAAAGCGTTTGGGGTCTCTCTGTGGGATGGAAGAGGTCCGTTTTTTTTTTTTTTTTGATGTTGTTCTCTTTTTAACCTCAGGTGTCTCACCTAATGAGGGATTCCTGAGTAGCACCCTTGGGGGGGGGTGAATGGACATTCAGAAATCTGGTTAAAAATTGGCGCCTAGGGACATATCAAGCCCATTATGACATCTAATGGTCCAGTCACTGAGAGGACTTACTAGAGGACAGGACTCATGCTGAGGGTCACAATGCGTGTTTATGCCCTTGTCGCACTCAAGATTGGGCGGGGCCTCAAGGTGAATGCTGGTTTCTCCTACACTGAACGTTGGACGACGTGCCAACCACAAGGTTTCTTACCATGGGTAAGGAGGTGTTCTGATTTCTGCATCACACTCACCCCTGGGCAGTGATTGGAGATAATGTCTCGGTTCTGAGGCCTGAAAACTGAGGTAGGGAAGAGATGATGACCTAAGGCCATGGCAGGGCTTATGTGCTCAGTGTGCTCTGTGCTTTCCGGGTGTTGGTCAGGAGGTCCGGGCTCAGGTTGTGTCCGACAGTGCATTAGTGCCCAGGTTAGACTATATAATTTGTGTGAAGTCGTGTGCTGTGGAGGTTTATCATCATTGAAGGTGCCTGTACAGCTCAAGATGCAATAATTTTTTTCTAGGGGGCAGGCAGAGTGCTGCATTGTGGGTCCGGAATTGACAAACTTGAGGGCTTCGGGGCCAGGAGTGTGAGGACAGAATTCTGAGAAGACAAGCTAGACTTGGGTTTCAGGGCGAGGGCACGGCAGGTACCCCCTGCAGATCTGAACCAATACTCATGAATCTGAAGTCAGGGCGAGGATCAGACGTTGGCTCAGGTTGGAGTTTCCGTGCATGACGGCCGCTTCATGAAGGGAGTGGAATCTCGAGTCCATTGAGGATTTCCCACGTTGGGAGTTGTGGGATGCCCCCTTCAAGGATTCCTTTTGCGGGACAATTGAGACCTGTTGGACAGCTCCAGGACATCCCTTATGGAATGACTCCAGAGCACGGTTCGAGGATGGATGCCTGGGAAGCCCGCCTTGCACACCAATTGTCTACTAGCAATAAGACAGTTTAGATCTTATGGCTCTGCGGGAGCAACCGGGGTGGCTGTGTTGAAATGGACTTTCCTGAGGATGGGTCCTAATGTGTTTTTGTGTCCATGAGGGCCCTGGAATGGGGCGGTGGTACCGGGACCCTGAAGTACTCTCCTATGCTTTGGACATGGCTCCCATGCACAGGTTTCCTTGTGGAGATGAGATGAGTTCTGCTGGGTGCCTCAGCAAAACCCCTATGCTCGTATTGGAATCAAGCTTTTGAGGAGACATGCCTGTAAACCAAGGCAATGGATCCTATTATGGCCTAGGGTCCTGTCTGGTTCAATCTTCTCCTCTGGGGACATACATGTATGGTATGAGTGGAGGTAGATTATCAGCTGGTGTCAGACAGCCCTTGTTTGTTCCGGGCGACCTACAAAATTGGGATGGCCTCAGGGATTTTGGAGGTTTCTCCTAATTTGTACGATTTTGGACAATGGAATGGGCAGAATTCCCATGGATTTGTAGGCACAGTCCTAATGTGTGGCTTCAGAGGCTCCAGCATGAGGGTGTGTGGCCCAGGACTTTGAGGACAGAAGTCTGAAAACACAAACTCAGCTTAGGTTTGGGGACGTAGGTATGGCAGGCCCGATCTACAAAACATGAGAAGAACTCTTCAGGATATGAAGAAAGTGCGAGTCTGAGGCTCTTGCTCAGGTTTTTGTCCCTGGATTTTGTATCAGCGATGGCACAATTTACAGACCTGAATCGAGATCTCGTGCATCTGAAGTCAGGGCGAGGATCAGACGATCGCTCAAGTTGGTGTTTCTGTCCCTGATGGCCCATTCACGAAGGGGGGGCATCACGAGGCTATGGGGGTTTTCCCACGATGGGATTTGTGAGAATCTCCGAACTGCAAAGTGTCTTCTGCAGGACAATTGCGACCTGCTGTTTGGCTCCGCCAATGATTCTGAGCAGGGTTCTAAGGATGCATGGCTGGGTAGCCCACCTCACATTCCAATTGTCTCCTAGACACAAGACAAGTTAGATCTGCTGTATCTGGGGTAGCAACTGAGGAGGCTGAGTTGAAATGGACTCTCCTATGGATGGGTCCTAATGTGCTTTTGTGTCTATGGAGACCTTGGAATGAAGCCGTGGCACTGGGGTCCTGAAGAGTTCTCCTAAACAGAGGCTTTGACACAGCTCCAAAGTGCAGGTTTCCCTTATGTAGATGAGATGTTTTCTGATCGGTGAGTCAAGAAACAGCCATATGCTGGTTTTGAAATCCAGGCCTCTGAGGAGAGATGCCTGGAAACCAAAGCAATGGATATGATTAGTGCCTAGGGGCCTGTTCTTTCCTTTTTACCTCTGGGGACATCTGTCTATGGGTCTGAGTACAGGTAGGTGCTCAGATGGGCTCACATTGCCCCTGTTTGACCTGGGAAGCCACCACTAATGAGATGAATCAGGGACTTTGGAGGTTTATCCTATTAGAAGGGATGTGGCCATTGGAATGGGCACACACAGTTCCCTTGGAGAGGGCAAGTACCGTCCTCAGGTTTGGCTCCAGGGGCCTGAGCCTGTAGGTTGTGTAGGTCAGGGCTGTTTGGACAGTTGTCTGAAAGCACAAACTTGGCTTATGGTTCAGGTCATAGGTATGGCAGGACTTATCTACAGACCATGAGGAGAACTTTTCGGGATTTGAGAAAAGGGCGAGTGTGAGGCTCTTGCTCAAGTTTTTGTCTCTGGATATCGTGTCACTCATGGTCCTGAAATTTCTGGGTGACTTCATTGGAAATGGACGAGTCTTACTCCCTGGTGGTTTGGCCCAGTCCAAATCATATGGGGTCACTCTGTGGGATGGGATGGATGAAGTCCGTTTTTTTTTTTTATGTTGTTTTCTTTTTAACCTCAGGTGTCCCACCAAATGAGGGATTCCAGAGTAGAGCCCTGGGGGGGGGGTGACTGGACAATCAGAAATCTGGTTAAAAATTGGGGCTTAGGGACATATCAAGCCCATTATGACATCTAATGGTCCAGTCACTGAGAGGACTTACTAGAGGACAGGACTCATGCTGAGGGTCACAATGCGTGTTTATGCCCTTGTCGCACTCAAGAATGGGCGGGGCCTCAGGGTGAATGCTGGTTTCTCCTACACTGAACGTTGGACAACGTGCCAACCACAAGGTTTCTTACAATGGGTAAGGTGGTGTTCTGATTTCTGCATCACACTCACCTCTGGGCAGTGAGGGGAAATAATGTCTCGGTTCTGAGGCATGAAAACTGAGGTAAGGAAGAGATGATGACCTAAGGCCATGGCGGGTCTTATGTGCTCAGTGTGCGGTCTGGTCAGGAGGTCCGGGCTCAGGTTGTGTCCGACAGTGCATTAGTGCCCAGGTTAGACTATATAATTTGGGTAAAGTCGAGTGCTGTGGAGGTTTATCCTCATTGAATGTGCCTGGGCAGCTCTTGAGGCAATCATTTTTTTCTAGAGGGCAGGCAGAGTGCTGCATTGTGGGTCCGGAATTGCCAAACTTTTGGGCTTATATCAACGATGGCCGTGGAATGTGGGGAGGTTTCATGGGCCATGCACGAATCTTCCTCTCTGTGGATTTGGCCCGATCCCAATTGTTATTCGTCAATCTGTGGGATGGGAGGTATCCTTTCAGGTTTATTATCTCAGGTGTCTGAACAAAAGAGGAATTCCAAAGCAGAGCCCTGGGGAAGAGTGAAGGGAAAACCCAAACTATGGTTAAAAATTGGGGCCTAGAGGCAAGGCAGGCACAATAAGCTGTCTCTTCATCCAGCCACTGAGAGGCCTTACTTGAGGGCTGGGCTCAGGCTGCGGGTCACAGTGTGTGTTTGTGACCAATGTGGCACTCGAGCATGGGCGGTGCCTCATGGGCCAATCTGGTTTCAACTACACTGGAACTTGGACAACATGCCAATCACAAGGTCTCTTGCCATGGGGAAGGTGTTCTGATTTCTGCATCATTTTCAACCCTGGGCCGTGGTGGAGATAAGGTCTAGGTTCTGAAGCCTGAAAAATCAGAGTTGGGAAGAGATGACGATCTAAGGCGATGGCGCGTCTGATATGCTCAGTGTACGGTCAACTGCCTGGGTGTTGGTCAGGAGGTTCTGGCTCAGGTTGTGTCAGACAGTGCACTAGTGCCCAAGTTAGACTATATAATTTGGGTACAGTCGAGTGCCCTGTAGGTTTATCCTCATATGAGGTGCCTGGGCACCTGATTAGGCAAGATATTTTTTTTAGAGGGCAGGCAGAGTGCTGCATTGTGGGTCCGGAATTGCCAAAATGGAGGATTTCTGGGCCAGGAGTTTGAGGACAGAAGTCTGAGAAGACAAGATAGACTTGGGCTTCAGGCCCAGGGCACGGTAGGTACCCCCTGCAGATCGGAAACAATATCTCAAGCATCTGAAGTCACGGCGAGGATCAGATGTTGGCTCAGGTTGGAGTTTCTGTGCATGACTGCCCCTTCATGAAAGGAGCGGAAACTCAAGGCCATGGAGCTTTTCCCACGTTGGGAGTTGTGTGATGCCCCCTTCAAGGATTCCTTCTGCGGGACAATTGAGACCTGTTGGGCAGCTCCAGGACATCCCATATGGAATGACTCCAGAGCACCGTTCGAGGATGGATGCCTGGAAGCCAGCTTCGCATTCCAATTGTCTCCTAGCAACAAGACAGTTTAGATCTGATGGCTCTGCGGGAGCAACCGGGGTGGCTGAGTTGAAATGGACTTTCCTGAGGATGGGTCCTAATGTGTTTTTGTGTCCATGAGGGCCTTGGAATGGGGCGGTGGCACCGCGACCCTGAAGTACTCTTCTATGCTTTGGACATGGCTCCCATGCACAGGATTCCTTGTGGAGACGAGATGAGTTCTGCTGAGTGCCTCAGCAAAACCCCTATGCTCGTATTGGAATCAGGCTTTTGAGGAGACATGCCTGTAAACCAAGGCAATGGATCCTATTATGGCCTAGGGTCCTGTCTGGTTCAATCTTCTCCTCTGGGGACATCCATTTATGGTATGAGTGGAGGTCGATTATCAGCTGGTGTCAGACAGCCCTTGTTTGTTCCGGGCGACCTACACTATTGGGATGGCCTCAGGGACTTTGGAGGTTTCTCCTAATTTGTACGATTTTGGACAATGGAATGGGCAGAATTCTCATGGATTGGTAGGCACAGTCCTAATGTGTGGCTCCAGGGGCCCGAGCCTGGAGGGTGTGTGGCCCAGGACTTGAGGACAGAAGTCTGAAAACACAAACTCAGCTTAGGAAGGGGACGTAGGTATGGCAGGACCGATCTACAAACCATGAGAAGAACTCTTCAGGATATGAAGAAAGTGCGAGTCTGAGGCGCTTGCTCAGGTTTTTGTCTCTGGATTTTGTATCAGCGATGGCACAATCTATAGACCTGAATCGAGATCTCGTGCATCTGAAGTCAGGGCGAGGATCAGATGATCGCTCAAGTTGGTGTTTCTGTCCCTGATGGCCCCTTCACGAAGGGGGGGCATACGAGGCCATGGGGGTTTTCCCACGATGGGATTTGTGAGAAGCTCCAAACTGCAAAGTGTCTTCTGCAGGACAATTGAGACCTGCTGTTTGGCTCCAGGCCAATGATTCTGAGCAGGGTTCTAAGGATGCATGGCTGGGTAGCCCACCTCGCATTCCAACTGTCTCCTAGACACAAGACAGGTTAGATCTGCTGGATCTGGGGGAGCAACCCAGGAGGCTGAGTTGAAATGGACTCTCCTATGGATGGGTCCTAATGTGCTTTTGTGTCGATGGAGACCTTGGAATGAAGCGGTGGCACTGGGGCCCTGAAATGTTCTCCTAAACAGATGCTTTGACACAGCTCCAACGTGCAAGTTTCTCATGTGTAGATGAGATGTTTTCTGATGGGTGAGTCAAGAAACAGCCATATGCTGGTTTTGAAATCCAGGCCTCTGAGGAGAGATGCAAGGAAAACAAAGCAATGGATATGATTAGTGCCTAGGGGCCTGTTCTTTCCTTTTTACCTCTGGGGACATCTGTCTATGGGTCTGAGTACAGGTAGGTGCTCAGATGTGCTCAGATTGCCCCTGTTTTACCTGGGAAGTTACCACTAATGAGATGGATCAGGGACTTTGGAGGTTTATCGTATTAGAAGGGATGTGGCCATTGGAATGGGCACACAAAATTCCCTTGGAGAGGGCAAGTACAGTCCTCAGGTTTGGCTCCAGGGGTCTGAGCCTATAGCTTGTGTAGGGCAGGGCTGTTTGGACAGTTGTCTGAAAACACAAACTTGGCTTATGTTTCAGGTCATAGGTATGGCAGGACTTATCTACAGACCATGAGGAGAACTTTTCGGGATTTGAGAAAAGGGCGAGTGTGAGGCTCTTGCTCAAGTTTTTGTCTCTGGATATCGTGTCACTCATGGTCGTGAAATTTCTGGGTGACTTCATGGGAAATGGACGAGTCTTACTCCCTGGTGGTTTGGACCAGTCTAAAGCGTTTGGGGTCTCTCTGTGGGATGGAAGAGGTCCTTTTTTTTTTTTTTTTGATGTTATTTTCTTTTTAACCTCAGGTGTCTCACCTAATGAGGGATTCCTGAGTAGCGCCCTTGGGGGGGTGACTGGACATTCAGAAATCTGGTTAAAAATTGGCGCCTAGGGACATATCAAGCCCATTATGACATCTAATGGTCCAGTCACTGAGAGGACTTACTAGAGGACAGTACTCATGCTGAGGGTCACAATGCGTGTTTATGCCCTTGTCGCACTCAAGATTGGGCGGGGCCTCAGGGTGAATGCTGGTTTCTCCTACACTGAACGTTGGACGACGTGCCAACCACAAGGTTTCTTACCATGGGTAAGGAGGTGTTCTGATTTCTGCATCACACTCACCCCTGGGCAGTGATAGGAGATAATGTCTCGGTTCTGAGGCCTGAAAACTGAGGTAGGGAAGAGATGATGACCTAAGGCCATGGCAGGGCTTATGTGCTCAGTGTGCTCTGTGCTTTCCGGGTGTTGGTCAGGAGGTCCGGGCTCAGGTTGTGTCCGACAGTGCATTAGTGCCCAGGTTAGACTATATAATTTGTGTGAAGTCGTGTGCTGTGGAGGTTTATCATCATTGAAGGTGCCTGTACAGCTCAAGATGCAATAGTTTTTTTCTAGGGGGCAGGCAGAGTGCTGCATTGTGGGTCCGGAATTGCCAAACTTGAGGGCTTCGGGGCCAGGAGTGTGAGGACGGAATTCTGAGAAGACAAGCTAGACTTGGGTTTCAGGGCGAGGGCACGGCAGGTACCCCCTGCAGATCTGAACCAATACTCATGAATCTGAAGTCAGGGCGAGGATCAGACGTTGGCTCAGGTTGGAGTTTCCGTGCATGACGGCCGCTTCATGAAGGGAGTGGAATCTCGAGGCCATTGAGGATTTCCCACGTTGGGAGTTGTGGGATGCCCCCTTCAAGGATTCCTTTTGCGGGACAATTGAGACCTGTTGGACAGCTCCAGGACATCCCTTATGGAATGACTCCAGAGCACGGTTCGAGGATGGATGCCTGGGAAGCCCGCCTTGCACACCAATTGTCTACTAGCAATAAGACAGTTTAGATCTGATGGCTCTGCGGGAGCAACCGGGGTGGCTGTGTTGAAATGGACTTTCCTGAGGATGGGTCCTAATGTGTTTTTGTGTCCATGAGGGCCCTGGAATGGGGCGGTGGTACCGGGACCCTGAAGTACTCTCCTATGCTTTGGACATGGCTCCCATGCACAGGTTTCCTTGTGGAGATGAGATGAGTTCTGCTGGGTGCCTCAGCAAAACCCCTATGCTCGTATTGGAATCAAGCTTTTGAGGAGACATGCCTGTAAACCAAGGCAATGGATCCTATTATGGCCTAGGGTCCTGTCTGGTTCAATCTTCTCCTCTGGGGACATACATGTATGGTATGAGTGGAGGTAGATTATCAGCTGGTGTCAGACAGCCCTTGTTTGTTCCGGGCGACCTACAAAATTGGGAAGGCCTCAGGGATTTTGGAGGTTTCTCCTAATTTGTACGATTTTGGACAATGGAATGGGCAGAATTCCCATGGATTTGTAGGCACAGTCCTAATGTGTGGCTTCAGAGGCTCCAGCATGAGGGTGTGTGGCCCAGGACTTTGAGGACAGAAGTCTGAAAACACAAACTCAGCTTAGGTTTGGGGACGTAGGTATGGCAGGCCCGATCTACAAAACATGAGAAGAACTCTTCAGGATATGAAGAAAGTGCGAGTCTGAGGCTCTTGCTCAGGTTTTTGTCCCTGGATTTTGTATCAGCGATGGCACAATTTACAGACCTGAATCGAGATCTCGTGCATCTGAAGTCAGGGCGAGGATCAGACGATCGCTCAAGTTGGTGTTTCTGTCCCTGATGGCCCATTCACGAAGGGGGGGCATCACGAGGCTATGGGGGTTTTCCCACGATGGGATTTGTGAGAATCTCCGAACTGCAAAGTGTCTTCTGCAGGACAATTGCGACCTGCTGTTTGGCTCCGCCAATGATTCTGAGCAGGGTTCTAAGGATGCATGGCTGGGTAGCCCACCTCGCATTCCAATTGTCTCCTAGACACAAGACAAGTTAGATCTGATGTATCTGGGGTAGCAACTGAGGAGGCTGAGTTGAAATGGACTCTCCTATGGATGGGTCCTAATGTGCTTTTGTGTCTATGGAGACCTTGGAATGAAGCCGTGGCACTGGGGTCCTGAAGAGTTCTCCTAAACAGAGGCTTTGACACAGCTCCAAAGTGCAGGTTTCCCTTATGTAGATGAGATGTTTTCTGATCGGTGAGTCAAGAAACAGCCATATGCTGGTTTTGAAATCCAGGCCTCTGAGGAGAGATGCCTGGAAACCAAAGCAATGGATATGATTAGTGCCTAGGGGCCTGTTCTTTCCTTTTTACCTCTGGGGACATCTTTCTATGGGTCTGAGTACAGGTAGGTGCTCAGATGGGCTCACATTGCCCCTGTTTGACCTGGGAAGCCACCACTAATGAGATGAATCAGGGACTTTGGAGGTTTATCCTATTAGAAGGGATGTGGCCATTGGAATGGGCACACACAGTTCCCTTGGAGAGGGCAAGTACCGTCCTCAGGTTTGGCTCCAGGGGCCTGAGCCTGTAGGTTGTGTAGGTCAGGGCTGTTTGGACAGTTGTCTGAAAGCACAAACTTGGCTTATGGTTCAGGTCATAGGTATGGCAGGACTTATCTACAGACCATGAGGAGAACTTTTCGGGATTTGAGAAAAGGGCGAGTGTGAGGCTCTTGCTCAAGTTTTTGTCTCTGGATATCGTGTCACTCATGGTCCTGAAATTTCTGGGTGACTTCATTGGAAATGGACGAGTCTTACTCCCTGGTGGTTTGGCCCAGTCCAAATCATATGGGGTCACTCTGTGGGATGGGATGGATGAAGTCCGTTTTTTTTTTTTTATGTTGTTTTCTTTTTAACCTCAGGTGTCCCACCAAATGAGGGATTCCAGAGTAGAGCCCTGGGGGGGGGGTGACTGGACAATCAGAAATCTGGTTAAAAATTGGGGCTTAGGGACATATCAAGCCCATTATGACATCTAATGGTCCAGTCACTGAGAGGACTTACTAGAGGACAGGACTCATGCTGAGGGTCACAATGCGTGTTTATGCCCTTGTCGCACTCAAGAATGGGCGGGGCCTCAGGGTGAATGCTGGTTTCTCCTACACTGAACGTTGGACAACGTGCCAACCACAAGGTTTCTTACAATGGGTAAGGTGGTGTTCTGATTTCTGCATCACACTCACCTCTGGGCAGTGAGGGGAAATAATGTCTCGGTTCTGAGGCATGAAAACTGAGGTAAGGAAGAGATGATGACCTAAGGCCATGGCGGGTCTTATGTGCTCAGTGTGCGGTCTGGTCAGGAGGTCCGGGCTCAGGTTGTGTCCGACAGTGCATTAGTGCCCAGGTTAGACTATATAATTTGGGTAAAGTCGAGTGCTGTGGAGGTTTATCCTCATTGAATGTGCCTGGGCAGCTCTTGAGGCAATCATTTTTTTCTAGAGGGCAGGCAGAGTGCTGCATTGTGGGTCCGGAATTGCCAAACTTTTGGGCTTATATCAACGATGGCCGTGGAATGTGGGGAGGTTTCATGGGCCATGCACGAATCTTCCTCTCTGTGGATTTGGCCCGATCCCAATTGTTATTCGTCAATCTGTGGGATGGGAGGTATCCTTTCAGGTTTATTATCTCAGGTGTCTGAACAAAAGAGGAATTCCAAAGCAGAGCCCTGGGGAAGAGTGAAGGGAAAACCCAAACTATGGTTAAAAATTGGGGCCTAGAGGCAAGGCAGGCACAATAAGCTGTCTCTTCATCCAGCCACTGAGAGGCCTTACTTGAGGGCTGGGCTCAGGCTGCGGGTCACAGTGTGTGTTTGTGACCAATGTGGCACTCGAGCATGGGCGGTGCCTCATGGGCCAATCTGGTTTCAACTACACTGGAACTTGGACAACATGCCAATCACAAGGTCTCTTGCCATGGGGAAGGTGTTCTGATTTCTGCATCATTTTCAACCCTGGGCCGTGGTGGAGATAAGGTCTAGGTTCTGAAGCCTGAAAAATCAGAGTTGGGAAGAGATGACGATCTAAGGCGATGGCGCGTCTGATATGCTCAGTGTACGGTCAACTGCCTGGGTGTTGGTCAGGAGGTTCTGGCTCAGGTTGTGTCAGACAGTGCACTAGTGCCCAAGTTAGACTATATAATTTGGGTACAGTCGAGTGCCCTGTAGGTTTATCCTCATATGAGGTGCCTGGGCACCTGATTAGGCAAGATATTTTTTTTAGAGGGCAGGCAGAGTGCTGCATTGTGGGTCCGGAATTGCCAAAATGGAGGATTTCTGGGCCAGGAGTTTGAGGACAGAAGTCTGAGAAGACAAGATAGACTTGGGCTTCAGGCCCAGGGCACGGTAGGTACCCCCTGCAGATCGGAAACAATATCTCAAGCATCTGAAGTCACGGCGAGGATCAGATGTTGGCTCAGGTTGGAGTTTCTGTGCATGACTGCCCCTTCATGAAAGGAGCGGAAACTCAAGGCCATGGAGCTTTTCCCACGTTGGGAGTTGTGTGATGCCCCCTTCAAGGATTCCTTCTGCGGGACAATTGAGACCTGTTGGGCAGCTCCAGGACATCCCATATGGAATGACTCCAGAGCACCGTTCGAGGATGGATGCCTGGAAGCCAGCTTCGCATTCCAATTGTCTCCTAGCAACAAGACAGTTTAGATCTGATGGCTCTGCGGGAGCAACCGGGGTGGCTGAGTTGAAATGGACTTTCCTGAGGATGGGTCCTAATGTGTTTTTGTGTCCATGAGGGCCTTGGAATGGGGCGGTGGCACCGCGACCCTGAAGTACTCTTCTATGCTTTGGACATGGCTCCCATGCACAGGATTCCTTGTGGAGACGAGATGAGTTCTGCTGAGTGCCTCAGCAAAACCCCTATGCTCGTATTGGAATCAGGCTTTTGAGGAGACATGCCTGTAAACCAAGGCAATGGATCCTATTATGGCCTAGGGTCCTGTCTGGTTCAATCTTCTCCTCTGGGGACATCCATTTATGGTATGAGTGGAGGTCGATTATCAGCTGGTGTCAGACAGCCCTTGTTTGTTCCGGGCGACCTACACTATTGGGATGGCCTCAGGGACTTTGGAGGTTTCTCCTAATTTGTACGATTTTGGACAATGGAATGGGCAGAATTCTCATGGATTGGTAGGCACAGTCCTAATGTGTGGCTCCAGGGGCCCCAGCCTGGAGGGTGTGTGGCCCAGGACTTGAGGACAGAAGTCTGAAAACACAAACTCAGCTTAGGAAGGGGACGTAGGTATGGCAGGACCGATCTACAAACCATGAGAAGAACTCTTCAGGATATGAAGAAAGTGCGAGTCTGAGGCGCTTGCTCAGGTTTTTGTCTCTGGATTTTGTATCAGCGATGGCACAATCTATAGACCTGAATCGAGATCTCGTGCATCTGAAGTCAGGGCGAGGATCAGATGATCGCTCAAGTTGGTGTTTCTGTCCCTGATGGCCCCTTCACGAAGGGGGGGCATCACGAGGCCATGGGGGTTTTCCCACGATGGGATTTGTGAGAAGCTCCAAACTGCAAAGTGTCTTCTGCAGGACAATTGAGACCTGCTGTTTGGCTCCAGGCCAATGATTCTGAGCAGGGTTCTAAGGATGCATGGCTGGGTAGCCCACCTCGCATTCCAACTGTCTCCTAGACACAAGACAGGTTAGATCTGCTGGATCTGGGGGAGCAACCGAGGAGGCTGAGTTGAAATGGACTCTCCTATGGATGGGTCCTAATGTGCTTTTGTGTCGATGGAGACCTTGGAATGAAGCGGTGGCACTGGGGCCCTGAAATGTTCTCCTAAACAGATGCTTTGACACAGCTCCAACGTGCAAGTTTCTCATGTGTAGATGAGATGTTTTCTGATGGGTGAGTCAAGAAACAGCCATATGCTGGTTTTGAAATCCAGGCCTCTGAGGAGAGATGCAAGGAAAACAAAGCAATGGATATGATTAGTGCCTAGGGGCCTGTTCTTTCCTTTTTACCTCTGGGGACATCTGTCTATGGGTCTGAGTACAGGTAGGTGCTCAGATGTGCTCAGATTGCCCCTGTTTTACCTGGGAAGTTACCACTAATGAGATGGATCAGGGACTTTGGAGGTTTATCGTATTAGAAGGGATGTGGCCATTGGAATGGGCACACAAAATTCCCTTGGAGAGGGCAAGTACAGTCCTCAGGTTTGGCTCCAGGGGTCTGAGCCTATAGCTTGTGTAGGGCAGGGCTGTTTGGACAGTTGTCTGAAAACACAAACTTGGCTTATGTTTCAGGTCATAGGTATGGCAGGACTTATCTACAGACCATGAGGAGAACTTTTCGGGATTTGAGAAAAGGGCGAGTGTGAGGCTCTTGCTCAAGTTTTTGTCTCTGGATATCGTGTCACTCATGGTCGTGAAATTTCTGGGTGACTTCATGGGAAATGGACGAGTCTTACTCCCTGGTGGTTTGGACCAGTCTAAAGCGTTTGGGGTCTCTCTGTGGGATGGAAGAGGTCCTTTTTTTTTTTTTTTGATGTTATTTTCTTTTTAACCTCAGGTGTCTCACCTAATGAGGGATTCCTGAGTAGCGCCCTTGGGGGGGTGACTGGACATTCAGAAATCTGGTTAAAAATTGGCGCCTAGGGACATATCAAGCCCATTTGACATCTAATGGTCCAGTCACTGAGAGGACTTACTAGAGGACAGTACTCATGCTGAGGGTCACAATGCGTGTTTATGCCCTTGTCGCACTCAAGATTGGGCGGGGCCTCAGGGTGAATGCTGGTTTCTCCTACACTGAACGTTGGACGACGTGCCAACCACAAGGTTTCTTACCATGGGTAAGGAGGTGTTCTGATTTCTGCATCACACTCACCCCTGGGCAGTGATAGGAGATAATGTCTCGGTTCTGAGGCCTGAAAACTGAGGTAGGGAAGAGATGATGACCTAAGGCCATGGCAGGGCTTATGTGCTCAGTGTGCTCTGTGCTTTCCGGGTGTTGGTCAGGAGGTCCGGGCTCAGGTTGTGTCCGACAGTGCATTAGTGCCCAGGTTAGACTATATAATTTGTGTGAAGTCGTGTGCTGTGGAGGTTTATCATCATTGAAGGTGCCTGTACAGCTCAAGATGCAATAGTTTTTTTCTAGGGGGCAGGCAGAGTGCTGCATTGTGGGTCCGGAATTGCCAAACTTGAGGGCTTCGGGGCCAGGAGTGTGAGGACAGAATTCTGAGAAGACAAGCTAGACTTGGGTTTCAGGGCGAGGGCACGGCAGGTACCCCCTGCAGATCTGAACCAATACTCATGAATCTGAAGTCAGGGCGAGGATCAGACGTTGGCTCAGGTTGGAGTTTCCGTGCATGACGGCCGCTTCATGAAGGGAGTGGAATCTCGAGGCCATTGAGGATTTCCCACGTTGGGAGTTGTGGGATGCCCCCTTCAAGGATTCCTTTTGCGGGACAATTGAGACCTGTTGGACAGCTCCAGGACATCCCTTATGGAATGACTCCAGAGCACGGTTCGAGGATGGATGCCTGGGAAGCCCGCCTTGCACACCAATTGTCTACTAGCAATAAGACAGTTTAGATCTGATGGCTCTGCGGGAGCAACCGGGGTGGCTGTGTTGAAATGGACTTTCCTGAGGATGGGTCCTAATGTGTTTTTGTGTCCATGAGGGCCCTGGAATGGGGCGGTGGTACCGGGACCCTGAAGTACTCTCCTATGCTTTGGACATGGCTCCCATGCACAGGTTTCCTTGTGGAGATGAGATGAGTTCTGCTGGGTGCCTCAGCAAAACCCCTATGCTCGTATTGGAATCAAGCTTTTGAGGAGACATGCCTGTAAACCAAGGCAATGGATCCTATTATGGCCTAGGGTCCTGTCTGGTTCAATCTTCTCCTCTGGGGACATACATGTATGGTATGAGTGGAGGTAGATTATCAGCTGGTGTCAGACAGCCCTTGTTTGTTCCGGGCGACCTACAAAATTGGGAAGGCCTCAGGGATTTTGGAGGTTTCTCCTAATTTGTACGATTTTGGACAATGGAATGGGCAGAATTCCCATGGATTTGTAGGCACAGTCCTAATGTGTGGCTTCAGAGGCTCCAGCATGAGGGTGTGTGGCCCAGGACTTTGAGGACAGAAGTCTGAAAACACAAACTCAGCTTAGGTTTGGGGACGTAGGTATGGCAGGCCCGATCTACAAAACATGAGAAGAACTCTTCAGGATATGAAGAAAGTGCGAGTCTGAGGCTCTTGCTCAGGTTTTTGTCCCTGGATTTTGTATCAGCGATGGCACAATTTACAGACCTGAATCGAGATCTCGTGCATCTGAAGTCAGGGCGAGGATCAGACGATCGCTCAAGTTGGTGTTTCTGTCCCTGATGGCCCATTCACGAAGGGGGGGCATCACGAGGCTATGGGGGTTTTCCCACGATGGGATTTGTGAGAATCTCCGAACTGCAAAGTGTCTTCTGCAGGACAATTGCGACCTGCTGTTTGGCTCCGCCAATGATTCTGAGCAGGGTTCTAAGGATGCATGGCTGGGTAGCCCACCTCGCATTCCAATTGTCTCCTAGACACAAGACAAGTTAGATCTGATGTATCTGGGGTAGCAACTGAGGAGGCTGAGTTGAAATGGACTCTCCTATGGATGGGTCCTAATGTGCTTTTGTGTCTATGGAGACCTTGGAATGAAGCCGTGGCACTGGGGTCCTGAAGAGTTCTCCTAAACAGAGGCTTTGACACAGCTCCAAAGTGCAGGTTTCCCTTATGTAGATGAGATGTTTTCTGATCGGTGAGTCAAGAAACAGCCATATGCTGGTTTTGAAATCCAGGCCTCTGAGGAGAGATGCCTGGAAACCAAAGCAATGGATATGATTAGTGCCTAGGGGCCTGTTCTTTCCTTTTTACCTCTGGGGACATCTTTCTATGGGTCTGAGTACAGGTAGGTGCTCAGATGGGCTCACATTGCCCCTGTTTGACCTGGGAAGCCACCACTAATGAGATGAATCAGGGACTTTGGAGGTTTATCCTATTAGAAGGGATGTGGCCATTGGAATGGGCACACACAGTTCCCTTGGAGAGGGCAAGTACCGTCCTCAGGTTTGGCTCCAGGGGCCTGAGCCTGTAGGTTGTGTAGGTCAGGGCTGTTTGGACAGTTGTCTGAAAGCACAAACTTGGCTTATGGTTCAGGTCATAGGTATGGCAGGACTTATCTACAGACCATGAGGAGAACTTTTCGGGATTTGAGAAAAGGGCGAGTGTGAGGCTCTTGCTCAAGTTTTTGTCTCTGGATATCGTGTCACTCATGGTCCTGAAATTTCTGGGTGACTTCATTGGAAATGGACGAGTCTTACTCCCTGGTGGTTTGGCCCAGTCCAAATCATATGGGGTCACTCTGTGGGATGGGATGGATGAAGTCCGTTTTTTTTTTTTTATGTTGTTTTCTTTTTAACCTCAGGTGTCCCACCAAATGAGGGATTCCAGAGTAGAGCCCTGGGGGGGGGGTGACTGGACAATCAGAAATCTGGTTAAAAATTGGGGCTTAGGGACATATCAAGCCCATTATGACATCTAATGGTCCAGTCACTGAGAGGACTTACTAGAGGACAGGACTCATGCTGAGGGTCACAATGCGTGTTTATGCCCTTGTCGCACTCAAGAATGGGCGGGGCCTCAGGGTGAATGCTGGTTTCTCCTACACTGAACGTTGGACAACGTGCCAACCACAAGGTTTCTTACAATGGGTAAGGTGGTGTTCTGATTTCTGCATCACACTCACCTCTGGGCAGTGAGGGGAAATAATGTCTCGGTTCTGAGGCATGAAAACTGAGGTAAGGAAGAGATGATGACCTAAGGCCATGGCGGGTCTTATGTGCTCAGTGTGCGGTCTGGTCAGGAGGTCCGGGCTCAGGTTGTGTCCGACAGTGCATTAGTGCCCAGGTTAGACTATATAATTTGGGTAAAGTCGAGTGCTGTGGAGGTTTATCCTCATTGAATGTGCCTGGGCAGCTCTTGAGGCAATCATTTTTTTCTAGAGGGCAGGCAGAGTGCTGCATTGTGGGTCCGGAATTGCCAAACTTTTGGGCTTATATCAACGATGGCCGTGGAATGTGGGGAGGTTTCATGGGCCATGCACGAATCTTCCTCTCTGTGGATTTGGCCCGATCCCAATTGTTATTCGTCAATCTGTGGGATGGGAGGTATCCTTTCAGGTTTATTATCTCAGGTGTCTGAACAAAAGAGGAATTCCAAAGCAGAGCCCTGGGGAAGAGTGAAGGGAAAACCCAAACTATGGTTAAAAATTGGGGCCTAGAGGCAAGGCAGGCACAATAAGCTGTCTCTTCATCCAGCCACTGAGAGGCCTTACTTGAGGGCTGGGCTCAGGCTGCGGGTCACAGTGTGTGTTTGTGACCAATGTGGCACTCGAGCATGGGCGGTGCCTCATGGGCCAATCTGGTTTCAACTACACTGGAACTTGGACAACATGCCAATCACAAGGTCTCTTGCCATGGGGAAGGTGTTCTGATTTCTGCATCATTTTCAACCCTGGGCCGTGGTGGAGATAAGGTCTAGGTTCTGAAGCCTGAAAAATCAGAGTTGGGAAGAGATGACGATCTAAGGCGATGGCGCGTCTGATATGCTCAGTGTACGGTCAACTGCCTGGGTGTTGGTCAGGAGGTTCTGGCTCAGGTTGTGTCAGACAGTGCACTAGTGCCCAAGTTAGACTATATAATTTGGGTACAGTCGAGTGCCCTGTAGGTTTATCCTCATATGAGGTGCCTGGGCACCTGATTAGGCAAGATATTTTTTTTAGAGGGCAGGCAGAGTGCTGCATTGTGGGTCCGGAATTGCCAAAATGGAGGATTTCTGGGCCAGGAGTTTGAGGACAGAAGTCTGAGAAGACAAGATAGACTTGGGCTTCAGGCCCAGGGCACGGTAGGTACCCCCTGCAGATCGGAAACAATATCTCAAGCATCTGAAGTCACGGCGAGGATCAGATGTTGGCTCAGGTTGGAGTTTCTGTGCATGACTGCCCCTTCATGAAAGGAGCGGAAACTCAAGGCCATGGAGCTTTTCCCACGTTGGGAGTTGTGTGATGCCCCCTTCAAGGATTCCTTCTGCGGGACAATTGAGACCTGTTGGGCAGCTCCAGGACATCCCATATGGAATGACTCCAGAGCACCGTTCGAGGATGGATGCCTGGAAGCCAGCTTCGCATTCCAATTGTCTCCTAGCAACAAGACAGTTTAGATCTGATGGCTCTGCGGGAGCAACCGGGGTGGCTGAGTTGAAATGGACTTTCCTGAGGATGGGTCCTAATGTGTTTTTGTGTCCATGAGGGCCTTGGAATGGGGCGGTGGCACCGCGACCCTGAAGTACTCTTCTATGCTTTGGACATGGCTCCCATGCACAGGATTCCTTGTGGAGACGAGATGAGTTCTGCTGAGTGCCTCAGCAAAACCCCTATGCTCGTATTGGAATCAGGCTTTTGAGGAGACATGCCTGTAAACCAAGGCAATGGATCCTATTATGGCCTAGGGTCCTGTCTGGTTCAATCTTCTCCTCTGGGGACATCCATTTATGGTATGAGTGGAGGTCGATTATCAGCTGGTGTCAGACAGCCCTTGTTTGTTCCGGGCGACCTACACTATTGGGATGGCCTCAGGGACTTTGGAGGTTTCTCCTAATTTGTACGATTTTGGACAATGGAATGGGCAGAATTCTCATGGATTGGTAGGCACAGTCCTAATGTGTGGCTCCAGGGGCCCCAGCCTGGAGGGTGTGTGGCCCAGGACTTGAGGACAGAAGTCTGAAAACACAAACTCAGCTTAGGAAGGGGACGTAGGTATGGCAGGACCGATCTACAAACCATGAGAAGAACTCTTCAGGATATGAAGAAAGTGCGAGTCTGAGGCGCTTGCTCAGGTTTTTGTCTCTGGATTTTGTATCAGCGATGGCACAATCTATAGACCTGAATCGAGATCTCGTGCATCTGAAGTCAGGGCGAGGATCAGATGATCGCTCAAGTTGGTGTTTCTGTCCCTGATGGCCCCTTCACGAAGGGGGGGCATCACGAGGCCATGGGGGTTTTCCCACGATGGGATTTGTGAGAAGCTCCAAACTGCAAAGTGTCTTCTGCAGGACAATTGAGACCTGCTGTTTGGCTCCAGGCCAATGATTCTGAGCAGGGTTCTAAGGATGCATGGCTGGGTAGCCCACCTCGCATTCCAACTGTCTCCTAGACACAAGACAGGTTAGATCTGCTGGATCTGGGGGAGCAACCGAGGAGGCTGAGTTGAAATGGACTCTCCTATGGATGGGTCCTAATGTGCTTTTGTGTCGATGGAGACCTTGGAATGAAGCGGTGGCACTGGGGCCCTGAAATGTTCTCCTAAACAGATGCTTTGACACAGCTCCAACGTGCAAGTTTCTCATGTGTAGATGAGATGTTTTCTGATGGGTGAGTCAAGAAACAGCCATATGCTGGTTTTGAAATCCAGGCCTCTGAGGAGAGATGCAAGGAAAACAAAGCAATGGATATGATTAGTGCCTAGGGGCCTGTTCTTTCCTTTTTACCTCTGGGGACATCTGTCTATGGGTCTGAGTACAGGTAGGTGCTCAGATGTGCTCAGATTGCCCCTGTTTTACCTGGGAAGTTACCACTAATGAGATGGATCAGGGACTTTGGAGGTTTATCGTATTAGAAGGGATGTGGCCATTGGAATGGGCACACAAAATTCCCTTGGAGAGGGCAAGTACAGTCCTCAGGTTTGGCTCCAGGGGTCTGAGCCTATAGCTTGTGTAGGGCAGGGCTGTTTGGACAGTTGTCTGAAAACACAAACTTGGCTTATGTTTCAGGTCATAGGTATGGCAGGACTTATCTACAGACCATGAGGAGAACTTTTCGGGATTTGAGAAAAGGGCGAGTGTGAGGCTCTTGCTCAAGTTTTTGTCTCTGGATATCGTGTCACTCATGGTCGTGAAATTTCTGGGTGACTTCATGGGAAATGGACGAGTCTTACTCCCTGGTGGTTTGGACCAGTCTAAAGCGTTTGGGGTCTCTCTGTGGGATGGAAGAGGTCCTTTTTTTTTTTTTTTGATGTTATTTTCTTTTTAACCTCAGGTGTCTCACCTAATGAGGGATTCCTGAGTAGCGCCCTTGGGGGGGTGACTGGACATTCAGAAATCTGGTTAAAAATTGGCGCCTAGGGACATATCAAGCCCATTATGACATCTAATGGTCCAGTCACTGAGAGGACTTACTAGAGGACAGTACTCATGCTGAGGGTCACAATGCGTGTTTATGCCCTTGTCGCACTCAAGATTGGGCGGGGCCTCAGGGTGAATGCTGGTTTCTCCTACACTGAACGTTGGACGACGTGCCAACCACAAGGTTTCTTACCATGGGTAAGGAGGTGTTCTGATTTCTGCATCACACTCACCCCTGGGCAGTGATAGGAGATAATGTCTCGGTTCTGAGGCCTGAAAACTGAGGTAGGGAAGAGATGATGACCTAAGGCCATGGCAGGGCTTATGTGCTCAGTGTGCTCTGTGCTTTCCGGGTGTTGGTCAGGAGGTCCGGGCTCAGGTTGTGTCCGACAGTGCATTAGTGCCCAGGTTAGACTATATAATTTGTGTGAAGTCGTGTGCTGTGGAGGTTTATCATCATTGAAGGTGCCTGTACAGCTCAAGATGCAATAATTTTTTTCTAGGGGGCAGGCAGAGTGCTGCATTGTGGGTCCGGAATTGCCAAACTTGAGGGCTTCGGGGCCAGGAGTGTGAGGACAGAATTCTGAGAAGACAAGCTAGACTTGGGTTTCAGGGCGAGGGCACGGCAGGTACCCCCTGCAGATCTGAACCAATACTCATGAATCTGAAGTCAGGGCGAGGATCAGACGTTGGCTCAGGTTGGAGTTTCCGTGCATGACGGCCGCTTCATGAAGGGAGTGGAATCTCGAGGCCATTGAGGATTTCCCACGTTGGGAGTTGTGGGATGCCCCCTTCAAGGATTCCTTTTGCGGGACAATTGAGACCTGTTGGACAGCTCCAGGACATCCCTTATGGAATGACTCCAGAGCACGGTTCGAGGATGGATGCCTGGGAAGCCCGCCTTGCACACCAATTGTCTACTAGCAATAAGACAGTTTAGATCTGATGGCTCTGCGGGAGCAACCGGGGTGGCTGTGTTGAAATGGACTTTCCTGAGGATGGGTCCTAATGTGTTTTTGTGTCCATGAGGGCCCTGGAATGGGGCGGTGGTACCGGGACCCTGAAGTACTCTCCTATGCTTTGGACATGGCTCCCATGCACAGGTTTCCTTGTGGAGATGAGATGAGTTCTGCTGGGTGCCTCAGCAAAACCCCTATGCTCGTATTGGAATCAAGCTTTTGAGGAGACATGCCTGTAAACCAAGGCAATGGATCCTATTATGGCCTAGGGTCCTGTCTGGTTCAATCTTCTCCTCTGGGGACATACATGTATGGTATGAGTGGAGGTAGATTATCAGCTGGTGTCAGACAGCCCTTGTTTGTTCCGGGCGACCTACAAAATTGGGATGGCCTCAGGGATTTTGGAGGTTTCTCCTAATTTGTACGATTTTGGACAATGGAATGGGCAGAATTCCCATGGATTTGTAGGCACAGTCCTAATGTGTGGCTTCAGAGGCTCCAGCATGAGGGTGTGTGGCCCAGGACTTTGAGGACAGAAGTCTGAAAACACAAACTCAGCTTAGGTTTGGGGACGTAGGTATGGCAGGCCCGATCTACAAAACATGAGAAGAACTCTTCAGGATATGAAGAAAGTGCGAGTCTGAGGCTCTTGCTCAGGTTTTTGTCTCTGGATTTTGTATCAGCGATGGCACAATTTACAGACCTGAATCGAGATCTCGTGCATCTGAAGTCAGGGCGAGGATCAGACGATCGCTCAAGTTGGTGTTTCTGTCCCTGATGGCCCATTCACGAAGGGGGGGCATCACGAGGCTATGGGGGTTTTCCCACGATGGGATTTGTGAGAATCTCCGAACTGCAAAGTGTCTTCTGCAGGACAATTGCGACCTGCTGTTTGGCTCCGCCAATGATTCTGAGCAGGGTTCTAAGGATGCATGGCTGGGTAGCCCACCTCGCATTCCAATTGTCTCCTAGACACAAGACAAGTTAGATCTGCTGTATCTGGGGTAGCAACTGAGGAGGCTGAGTTGAAATGGACTCTCCTATGGATGGGTCCTAATATGCTTTTGTGTCTATGGAGACCTTGGAATGAAGCCGTGGCACTGGGGTCCTGAAGAGTTCTCCTAAACAGAGGCTTTGACACAGCTCCAAAGTGCAGGTTTCCCTTATGTAGATGAGATGTTTTCTGATCGGTGAGTCAAGAAACAGCCATATGCTGGTTTTGAAATCCAGGCCTCTGAGGAGAGATGCCTGGAAACCAAAGCAATGGATATGATTAGTGCCTAGGGGCCTGTTCTTTCCTTTTTACCTCTGGGGACATCTTTCTATGGGTCTGAGTACAGGTAGGTGCTCAGATGGGCTCACATTGCCCCTGTTTGACCTGGGAAGCCACCACTAATGAGATGAATCAGGGACTTTGGAGGTTTATCCTATTAGAAGGGATGTGGCCATTGGAATGGGCACACACAGTTCCCTTGGAGAGGGCAAGTACCGTCCTCAGGTTTGGCTCCAGGGGCCTGAGCCTGTAGTTTGTGTAGGCCAGGGCTGTTTGGACAGTTGTCTGAAAGCACAAACTTGGCTTATGGTTCAGGTCATAGGTATGGCAGGACTTATCTACAGACCATGAGGAGAACTTTTCGGGATTTGAGAAAAGGGCGAGTGTGAGGCTCTTGCTCAAGTTTTTGTCTCTGGATATCGTGTCACTCATGGTCCTGAAATTTCTGGGTGACTTCATTGGAAATGGACGAGTCTTACTCCCTGGTGGTTTGGCCCAGTCCAAATCATATGGGGTCACTCTGTGGGATGGGATGGATGAAGTCCGTTTTTTTTTTTTTTTATGTTGTTTTCTTTTTAACCTCAGGTGTCCCACCAAATGAGGGATTCCAGAGTAGAGCCCTGGGGGGGGGGGTGACTGGACAATCAGAAATCTGGTTAAAAATTGGGGCTTAGGGACATATCAAGCCCATTATGACATCTAATGGTCCAGTCACTGAGAGGACTTACTAGAGGACAGGACTCATGCTGAGGGTCACAATGCGTGTTTATGCCCTTGTCGCACTCAAGAATGGGCGGGGCCTCAGGGTGAATGCTGGTTTCTCCTACACTGAACGTTGGACAACGTGCCAACCACAAGGTTTCTTACAATGGGTAAGGTGGTGTTCTGATTTCTGCATCACACTCACCTCTGGGCAGTGAGGGGAAATAATGTCTCGGTTCTGAGGCATGAAAACTGAGGTAAGGAAGAGATGATGACCTAAGGCCATGGCGGGTCTTATGTGCTCAGTGTGCGGTCTGGTCAGGAGGTCCGGGCTCAGGTTGTGTCCGACAGTGCATTAGTGCCCAGGTTAGACTATATAATTTGGGTAAAGTCGAGTGCTGTGGAGGTTTATCCTCATTGAATGTGCCTGGGCAGCTCTTGAGGCAATCATTTTTTTCTAGAGGGCAGGCAGAGTGCTGCATTGTGGGTCCGGAATTGCCAAACTTTTGGGCTTATATCAACGATGGCCGTGGAATGTGGGGAGGTTTCATGGGCCATGCACGAATCTTCCTCTCTGTGGATTTGGCCCGATCCCAATTGTTATTCGTCAAATTGTGGGATGGGAGGTATCCTTTCAGGTTTATTATCTCAGGTGTCTGAACAAAAGAGGAATTCCCAAGCAGAGCCCTGGGGAAGAGTGAAGGGAAAACCCAAACTATGGTTAAAAATTGGGGCCTAGAGGCAAGGCAGGCACAATAAGCTGTCTCTTCATCCAGCCACTGAGAGGCCTTACTTGAGGGCTGGGCTCAGGCTGCGGGTCACAGTGTGTGTTTGTGACCAATGTGGCACTCGAGCATGGGCGGTGCCTCATGGGCCAATCTGGTTTCAACTACACTGGAACTTGGACAACATGCCAATCACAAGGTCTCTTGCCATGGGGAAGGTGTTCTGATTTCTGCATCATTTTCAACCCTGGGCCGTGGTGGAGATAAGGTCTAGGTTCTGAAGCCTGAAAAATCAGAGTTGGGAAGAGATGACGATCTAAGGCGATGGCGCGTCTGATATGCTCAGTGTACGGTCAACTGCCTGGGTGTTGGTCAGGAGGTTCTGGCTCAGGTTGTGTCAGACAGTGCACTAGTGCCCAAGTTAGACTATATAATTTGGGTACAGTCGAGTGCCCTGTAGGTTTATCCTCATATGAGGTGCCTGGGCACCTGATTAGGCAAGATATTTTTTTTAGAGGGCAGGCAGAGTGCTGCATTGTGGGTCCGGAATTGCCAAAATGGAGGATTTCTGGGCCAGGAGTTTGAGGACAGAAGTCTGAGAAGACAAGATAGACTTGGGCTTCAGGCCCAGGGCACGGTAGGTACCCCCTGCAGATCGGAAACAATATCTCAAGCATCTGAAGTCACGGCGAGGATCAGATGTTGGCTCAGGTTGGAGTTTCTGTGCATGACTGCCCCTTCATGAAAGGAGCGGAAACTCAAGGCCATGGAGCTTTTCCCACGTTGGGAGTTGTGTGATGCCCCCTTCAAGGATTCCTTCTGCGGGACAATTGAGACCTGTTGGGCAGCTCCAGGACATCCCATATGGAATGACTCCAGAGCACCGTTCGAGGATGGATGCCTGGAAGCCAGCTTCGCATTCCAATTGTCTCCTAGCAACAAGACAGTTTAGATCTGATGGCTCTGCGGGAGCAACCGGGGTGGCTGAGTTGAAATGGACTTTCCTGAGGATGGGTCCTAATGTGTTTTTGTGTCCATGAGGGCCTTGGAATGGGGCGGTGGCACCGCGACCCTGAAGTACTCTTCTATGCTTTGGACATGGCTCCCATGCACAGGATTCCTTGTGGAGACGAGATGAGTTCTGCTGAGTGCCTCAGCAAAACACCTATGCTCGTATTGGAATCAGGCTTTTGAGGAGACATGCCTGTAAACCAAGGCAATGGATCCTATTATGGCCTAGGGTCCTGTCTGATTCAATCTTCTCCTCTGGGGACATCCATGTATGGTATGAGTGGAGGTCGATTATCAGCTGGTGTCAGACAGCCCTTGTTTGTTCCGGGCGACCTACACTATTGGGATGGCCTCAGGGACTTTGGAGGTTTCTCCTAATTTGTACGATTTTGGACAATGGAATGGGCAGAATTCTCATGGATTGGTAGGCACAGTCCTAATGTGTGGCTCCAGGGGCCCCAGCCTGGAGGGTGTGTGGCCCAGGACTTGAGGACAGAAGTCTGAAAACACAAACTCAGCTTAGGAAGGGGACGTAGGTATGGCAGGACCGATCTACAAACCATGAGAAGAACTCTTCAGGATATGAAGAAAGTGCGAGTCTGAGGCGCTTGCTCAGGTTTTTGTCTCTGGATTTTGTATCAGCGATGGCACAATCTATAGACCTGAATCGAGATCTCGTGCATCTGAAGTCAGGGCGAGGATCAGATGATCGCTCAAGTTGGTGTTTCTGTCCCTGATGGCCCCTTCACGAAGGGGGGGCATCACGAGGCCATGGGGGTTTTCCCACGATGGGATTTGTGAGAAGCTCCAAACTGCAAAGTGTCTTCTGCAGGACAATTGAGACCTGCTGTTTGGCTCCAGGCCAATGATTCTGAGCAGGGTTCTAAGGATGCATGGCTGGGTAGCCCACCTCGCATTCCAACTGTCTCCTAGACACAAGACAGGTTAGATCTGCTGGATCTGGGGGAGCAACCGAGGAGGCTGAGTTGAAATGGACTCTCCTATGGATGGGTCCTAATGTGCTTTTGTGTCGATGGAGACCTTGGAATGAAGCGGTGGCACTGGGGCCCTGAAATGTTCTCCTAAACAGATGCTTTGACACAGCTCCAACGTGCAAGTTTCTCATGTGTAGATGAGATGTTTTCTGATGGGTGAGTCAAGAAACAGCCATATGCTGGTTTTGAAATCCAGGCCTCTGAGGAGAGATGCCTGGAAAACAAAGCAATGGATATGATTAGTGCCTAGGGGCCTGTTCTTTCCTTTTTACCTCTGGGGACATCTGTCTATGGGTCTGAGTACAGGTAGGTGCTCAGATGGGCTCAGATTGCCCCTGTTTTACCTGGGAAGTTACCACTAATGAGATGGATCAGGGACTTTGGAGGTTTATCGTATTAGAAGGGATGTGGCCATTGGAATGGGCACACACAATTCCCTTGGAGAGGGCAAGTACAGTCCTCAGGTTTGGCACCAGGGGCCTGAGCCTATAGGTTGTGTAGGGCAGGGCTGTTTGGACAGTTGTCTGAAAACACAAACTTAACTTATGGTTCAGGTCATAGGTATGGCAGGACTTATCTACAGACCATGAGGAGAACTTTTCGGGATTTGAGAAAAGGGCGAGTGTGAGGCTCTTGCTCAAGTTTTTGTCTCTGGATATCGTGTCACTCATGGTCGTGAAATTTCTGGGTGACTTCATGGGAAATGGACGAGTCTTACTCCCTGGTGGTTTGGACCAGTCTAAAGCGTTTGGGGTCTCTCTGTGGGATGGAAGAGGTCCGTTTTTTTTTTTTTTTGATGTTGTTTTCTTTTTAACCTCAGGTGTCTCACCTAATGAGGGATTCCTGAGTAGCGCCCTTGGGGGGGGTGAATGGACATTCAGAAATCTGGTTAAAAATTGGCGCCTAGGGACATATCAAGCCCATTATGACATCTAATGGTCCAGTCACTGAGAGGACTTACTAGAGGACAGGACTCATGCTGAGGGTCACAATGCGTGTTTATGCCCTTGTCGCACTCAAGATTGGGCGGGGCCTCAGGGTGAATGCTGGTTTCTCCTACACTGAACGTTGGACGACGTGCCAACCACAAGGTTTCTTACCATGGGTAAGGAGGTGTTCTGATTTCTGCATCACACTCACCCCTGGGCAGTGATTGGAGATAATGTCTCGGTTCTGAGGCCTGAAAACTGAGGTAGGGAAGAGATGATGACCTAAGGCCATGGCAGGGCTTATGTGCTCAGTGTGCTCTGTGCTTTCCGGGTGTTGGTCAGGAGGTCCGGGCTCAGGTTGTGTCCGACAGTGCATTAGTGCCCAGGTTAGACTATATAATTTGTGTGAAGTCGTGTGCTGTGGAGGTTTATCATCATTGAAGGTGCCTGTACAGCTCAAGATGCAATAATTTTTTTCTAGGGGGCAGGCAGAGTGCTGCATTGTGGGTCCGGAATTGCCAAACTTGAGGGCTTCGGGGCCAGGAGTGTGAGGACGGAATTCTGAGAAGACAAGCTAGACTTGGGTTTCAGGGCGAGGGCACGGCACGTACCCCCTGCAGATCTGAACCAATACTCATGAATCTGAAGTTAGGGCGAGGATCAGACGTTGGCTCAGGTTGGAGTTTCCGTGCATGACGGCCGCTTCATGAAGGGAGTGGAATCTCGAGGCCATTGAGGATTTCCCACGTTGGGAGTTGTGGGATGCCCCCTTCAAGGATTCCTTTTGCGGGACAATTGAGACCTGTTGGACAGCTCCAGGACATCCCTTATGGAATGACTCCAGAGCACGGTTCGAGGATGGATGCCTGGGAAGCCCGCCTTGCACACCAATTGTCTACTAGCAATAAGACAGTTTAGATCTGATGGCTCTGCGGGAGCAACCGGGGTGGCTGTGTTGAAATGGACTTTCCTGAGGATGGGTCCTAATGTGTTTTTGTGTCCATGAGGGCCCTGGAATGGGGCGGTGGTACCGGGACCCTGAAGTACTCTCCTATGCTTTGGACATGGCTCCCATGCACAGGTTTCCTTGTGGAGATGAGATGAGTTCTGCTGGGTGCCTCAGCAAAACCCCTATGCTCGTATTGGAATCAAGCTTTTGAGGAGACATGCCTGTAAACCAAGGCAATGGATCCTATTATGGCCTAGGGTCCTGTCTGGTTCAATCTTCTCCTCTGGGGACATACATGTATGGTATGAGTGGAGGTAGATTATCAGCTGGTGTCAGACAGCCCTTGTTTGTTCCGGGCGACCTACAAAATTGGGATGGCCTCAGGGATTTTGGAGGTTTCTCCTAATTTGTACGATTTTGGACAATGGAATGGGCAGAATTCCCATGGATTTGTAGGCACAGTCCTAATGTGTGGCTTCAGAGGCTCCAGCATGAGGGTGTGTGGCCCAGGACTTTGAGGACAGAAGTCTGAAAACACAAACTCAGCTTAGGTTTGGGGACGTAGGTATGGCAGGCCCGATCTACAAAACATGAGAAGAACTCTTCAGGATATGAAGAAAGTGCGAGTCTGAGGCTCTTGCTCAGGTTTTTGTCCCTGGATTTTGTATCAGCGATGGCACAATTTACAGACCTGAATCGAGATCTCGTGCATCTGAAGTCAGGGCGAGGATCAGACGATCGCTCAAGTTGGTGTTTCTGTCCCTGATGGCCCATTCACGAAGGGGGGGCATCACGAGGCTATGGGGGTTTTCCCACGATGGGATTTGTGAGAATCTCCGAACTGCAAAGTGTCTTCTGCAGGACAATTGCGACCTGCTGTTTGGCTCCGCCAATGATTCTGAGCAGGGTTCTAAGGATGCATGGCTGGGTAGCCCACCTCGCATTCCAATTGTCTCCTAGACACAAGACAAGTTAGATCTGCTGTATCTGGGGTAGCAACTGAGGAGGCTGAGTTGAAATGGACTCTCCTATGGATGGGTCCTAATATGCTTTTGTGTCTATGGAGACCTTGGAATGAAGCCGTGGCACTGGGGTCCTGAAGAGTTCTCCTAAACAGAGGCTTTGACACAGCTCCAAAGTGCAGGTTTCCCTTATGTAGATGAGATGTTTTCTGATCGGTGAGTCAAGAAACAGCCATATGCTGGTTTTGAAATCCAGGCCTCTGAGGAGAGATGCCTGGAAACCAAAGCAATGGATATGATTAGTGCCTAGGGGCCTGTTCTTTCCTTTTTACCTCTGGGGACATCTTTCTATGGGTCTGAGTACAGGTAGGTGCTCAGATGGGCTCACATTGCCCCTGTTTGACCTGGGAAGCCACCACTAATGAGATGAATCAGGGACTTTGGAGGTTTATCCTATTAGAAGGGATGTGGCCATTGGAATGGGCACACACAGTTCCCTTGGAGAGGGCAAGTACCGTCCTCAGGTTTGGCTCCAGGGGCCTGAGCCTGTAGTTTGTGTAGGCCAGGGCTGTTTGGACAGTTGTCTGAAAGCACAAACTTGGCTTATGGTTCAGGTCATAGGTATGGCAGGACTTATCTACAGACCATGAGGAGAACTTTTCGGGATTTGAGAAAAGGGCGAGTGTGAGGCTCTTGCTCAAGTTTTTGTCTCTGGATATCGTGTCACTCATGGTCCTGAAATTTCTGGGTGACTTCATTGGAAATGGACGAGTCTTACTCCCTGGTGGTTTGGACCAGTCCAAATCATATGGGGTCACTCTGTGGGATGGGATGGATGAAGTCCGTTTTTTTTTTTTTTTATGTTGTTTTCTTTTTAACCTCAGGTGTCCCACCAAATGAGGGATTCCAGAGTAGAGCCCTGGGGGGGGGGTGACTGGACAATCAGAAATCTGGTTAAAAATTGGGGCTTAGGGACATATCAAGCCCATTATGACATCTAATGGTCCAGTCACTGAGAGGACTTACTAGAGGACAGGACTCATGCTGAGGGTCACAATGCGTGTTTATGCCCTTGTCGCACTCAAGAATGGGCGGGGCCTCAGGGTGAATGCTGGTTTCTCCTACACTGAACGTTGGACAACGTGCCAACCACAAGGTTTCTTACAATGGGTAAGGTGGTGTTCTGATTTCTGCATCACACTCACCTCTGGGCAGTGAGGGGAAATAATGTCTCGGTTCTGAGGCATGAAAACTGAGGTAAGGAAGAGATGATGACCTAAGGCCATGGCGGGTCTTATGTGCTCAGTGTGCGGTCTGGTCAGGAGGTCCGGGCTCAGGTTGTGTCCGACAGTGCATTAGTGCCCAGGTTAGACTATATAATTTGGGTAAAGTCGAGTGCTGTGGAGGTTTATCCTCATTGAATGTGCCTGGGCAGCTCTTGAGGCAATCATTTTTTTCTAGAGGGCAGGCAGAGTGCTGCATTGTGGGTCCGGAATTGCCAAACTTTTGGGCTTATATCAACGATGGCCGTGGAATGTGGGGAGGTTTCATGGGCCATGCACGAATCTTCCTCTCTGTGGATTTGGCCCGATCCCAATTGTTATTCGTCAAATTGTGGGATGGGAGGTATCCTTTCAGGTTTATTATCTCAGGTGTCTGAACAAAAGAGGAATTCCCAAGCAGAGCCCTGGGGAAGAGTGAAGGGAAAACCCAAACTATGGTTAAAAATTGGGGCCTAGAGGCAAGGCAGGCACAATAAGCTGTCTCTTCATCCAGCCACTGAGAGGCCTTACTTGAGGGCTGGGCTCAGGCTGCGGGTCACAGTGTGTGTTTGTGACCAATGTGGCACTCGAGCATGGGCGGTGCCTCATGGGCCAATCTGGTTTCAACTACACTGGAACTTGGACAACATGCCAATCACAAGGTCTCTTGCCATGGGGAAGGTGTTCTGATTTCTGCATCATTTTCAACCCTGGGCCGTGGTGGAGATAAGGTCTAGGTTCTGAAGCCTGAAAAATCAGAGTTGGGAAGAGATGACGATCTAAGGCGATGGCGCGTCTGATATGCTCAGTGTACGGTCAACTGCCTGGGTGTTGGTCAGGAGGTTCTGGCTCAGGTTGTGTCAGACAGTGCACTAGTGCCCAAGTTAGACTATATAATTTGGGTACAGTCGAGTGCCCTGTAGGTTTATCCTCATATGAGGTGCCTGGGCACCTGATTAGGCAAGATATTTTTTTTAGAGGGCAGGCAGAGTGCTGCATTGTGGGTCCGGAATTGCCAAAATGGAGGATTTCTGGGCCAGGAGTTTGAGGACAGAAGTCTGAGAAGACAAGATAGACTTGGGCTTCAGGCCCAGGGCACGGTAGGTACCCCCTGCAGATCGGAAACAATATCTCAAGCATCTGAAGTCACGGCGAGGATCAGATGTTGGCTCAGGTTGGAGTTTCTGTGCATGACTGCCCCTTCATGAAAGGAGCGGAAACTCAAGGCCATGGAGCTTTTCCCACGTTGGGAGTTGTGTGATGCCCCCTTCAAGGATTCCTTCTGCGGGACAATTGAGACCTGTTGGGCAGCTCCAGGACATCCCATATGGAATGACTCCAGAGCACCGTTCGAGGATGGATGCCTGGAAGCCAGCTTCGCATTCCAATTGTCTCCTAGCAACAAGACAGTTTAGATCTGATGGCTCTGCGGGAGCAACCGGGGTGGCTGAGTTGAAATGGACTTTCCTGAGGATGGGTCCTAATGTGTTTTTGTGTCCATGAGGGCCTTGGAATGGGGCGGTGGCACCGCGACCCTGAAGTACTCTTCTATGCTTTGGACATGGCTCCCATGCACAGGATTCCTTGTGGAGACGAGATGAGTTCTGCTGAGTGCCTCAGCAAAACCCCTATGCTCGTATTGGAATCAGGCTTTTGAGGAGACATGCCTGTAAACCAAGGCAATGGATCCTATTATGGCCTAGGGTCCTGTCTGGTTCAATCTTCTCCTCTGGGGACATCCATTTATGGTATGAGTGGAGGTCGATTATCAGCTGGTGTCAGACAGCCCTTGTTTGTTCCGGGCGACCTACACTATTGGGATGGCCTCAGGGACTTTGGAGGTTTCTCCTAATTTGTACGATTTTGGACAATGGAATGGGCAGAATTCTCATGGATTGGTAGGCACAGTCCTAATGTGTGGCTCCAGGGGCCCGAGCCTGGAGGGTGTGTGGCCCAGGACTTGAGGACAGAAGTCTGAAAACACAAACTCAGCTTAGGAAGGGGACGTAGGTATGGCAGGACCGATCTACAAACCATGAGAAGAACTCTTCAGGATATGAAGAAAGTGCGAGTCTGAGGCTCTTGCTCAGGTTTTTGTCTCTGGATTTTGTATCAGCGATGGCACAATCTATAGACCTGAATCGAGATCTCGTGCATCTGAAGTCAGGGCGAGGATCAGATGATCGCTCAAGTTGGTGTTTCTGTCCCTGATGGCCCCTTCACGAAGGGGGGGCATCACGAGGCCATGGGGGTTTTCCCACGATGGGATTTGTGAGAAGCTCCAAACTGCAAAGTGTCTTCTGCAGGACAATTGAGACCTGCTGTTTGGCTCCAGGCCAATGATTCTGAGCAGGGTTCTAAGGATGCATGGCGGGGTAGCCCACCTCGCATTCCAACTGTCTCCTAGACACAAGACAGGTTAGATCTGCTGGATCTGGGGGAGCAACCGAGGAGGCTGAGTTGAAATGGACTCTCCTATGGATGGGTCCTAATGTGCTTTTGTGTCGATGGAGACCTTGGAATGAAGCGGTGGCACTGGGGCCCTGAAATGTTCTCCTAAACAGATGCTTTGACACAGCTCCAACGTGCAAGTTTCTCATGTGTAGATGAGATGTTTTCTGATGGGTGAGTCAAGAAACAGCCATATGCTGGTTTTGAAATCCAGGCCTCTGAGGAGAGATGCCTGGAAAACAAAGCAATGGATATGATTAGTGCCTAGGGGCCTGTTCTTTCCTTTTTACCTCTGGGGACATCTGTCTATGGGTCTGAGTACAGGTAGGTGCTCAGATGGGCTCAGATTGCCCCTGTTTTACCTGGGAAGTTACCACTAATGAGATGGATCAGGGACTTTGGAGGTTTATCGTATTAGAAGGGATGTGGCCATTGGAATGGGCACACACAATTCCCTTGGAGAGGGCAAGTACAGTCCTCAGGTTTGGCTCCAGGGGCCTGAGCCTATAGGTTGTGTAGGGCAGGGCTGTTTGGACAGTTGTCTGAAAACACAAACTTGACTTATGGTTCAGGTCATAGGTATGGCAGGACTTATCTACAGACCATGAGGAGAACTTTTCGGGATTTGAGAAAAGGGCGAGTGTGAGGCTCTTGCTCAAGTTTTTGTCTCTGGATATCGTGTCACTCATGGTCGTGAAATTTCTGGGTGACTTCATGGGAAATGGACGAGTCTTACTCCCTGGTGGTTTGGACCAGTCTAAAGCGTTTGGGGTCTCTCTGTGGGATGGAAGAGGTCCGTTTTTTTTTTTTTTTTGATGTTGTTTTCTTTTTAACCTCAGGTGTCTCACCTAATGAGGGATTCCTGAGTAGCGCCCTTGGGGGGGGTGAATGGACATTCAGAAATCTGGTTAAAAATTGGCGCCTAGGGACATATCAAGCCCATTATGACATCTAATGGTCCAGTCACTGAGAGGACTTACTAGAGGACAGGACTCATGCTGAGGGTCACAATGCGTGTTTATGCCCTTGTCGCACTCAAGATTGGGCGGGGCCTCAGGGTGAATGCTGGTTTCTCCTACACTGAACGTTGGACGACGTGCCAACCACAAGGTTTCTTACCATGGGTAAGGAGGTGTTCTGATTTCTGCATCACACTCACCCCTGGGCAGTGATTGGAGATAATGTCTCGGTTCTGAGGCCTGAAAACTGAGGTAGGGAAGAGATGATGACCTAAGGCCATGGCAGGGCTTATGTGCTCAGTGTGCTCTGTGCTTTCCGGGTGTTGGTCAGGAGGTCCGGGCTCAGGTTGTGTCCGACAGTGCATTAGTGCCCAGGTTAGACTATATAATTTGTGTGAAGTCGTGTGCTGTGGAGGTTTATCATCATTGAAGGTGCCTGTACAGCTCAAGATGCAATAATTTTTTTCTAGGGGGCAGGCAGAGTGCTGCATTGTGGGTCCGGAATTGCCAAACTTGAGGGCTTCGGGGCCAGGAGTGTGAGGACGGAATTCTGAGAAGACAAGCTAGACTTGGGTTTCAGGGTGAGGGCACGGCACGTACCCCCTGCAGATCTGAACCAATACTCATGAATCTGAAGTTAGGGCGAGGATCAGACATTGGCTCAGGTTGGAGTTTCCGTGCATGACGGCCGCTTCATGAAGGGAGTGGAATCTCGAGGCCATTGAGGATTTCCCACGTTGGGAGTTGTGGGATGCCCCCTTCAAGGATTCCTTTTGCGGGACAATTGAGACCTGTTGGACAGCTCCAGGACATCCCTTATGGAATGACTCCAGAGCACGGTTCGAGGATGGATGCCTGGGAAGCCCGCCTTGCACACCAATTGTCTACTAGCAATAAGACAGTTTAGATCTGATGGCTCTGCGGGAGCAACCGGGGTGGCTGTGTTGAAATGGACTTTCCTGAGGATGGGTCCTAATGTGTTTTTGTGTCCATGAGGGCCCTGGAATGGGGCGGTGGTACCGGGACCCTGAAGTACTCTCCTATGCTTTGGACATGGCTCCCATGCACAGGTTTCCTTGTGGAGATGAGATGAGTTCTGCTGGGTGCCTCAGCAAAACCCCTATGCTCGTATTGGAATCAAGCTTTTGAGGAGACATGCCTGTAAACCAAGGCAATGGATCCTATTATGGCCTAGGGTCCTGTCTGGTTCAATCTTCTCCTCTGGGGACATACATGTATGGTATGAGTGGAGGTAGATTATCAGCTGGTGTCAGACAGCCCTTGTTTGTTCCGGGCGACCTACAAAATTGGGATGGCCTCAGGGATTTTGGAGGTTTCTCCTAATTTGTACGATTTTGGACAATGGAATGGGCAGAATTCCCATGGATTTGTAGGCACAGTCCTAATGTGTGGCTTCAGAGGCTCCAGCATGAGGGTGTGTGGCCCAGGACTTTGAGGACAGAAGTCTGAAAACACAAACTCAGCTTAGGTTTGGGGACGTAGGTATGGCAGGCCCGATCTACAAAACATGAGAAGAACTCTTCAGGATATGAAGAAAGTGCGAGTCTGAGGCTCTTGCTCAGGTTTTTGTCCCTGGATTTTGTATCAGCGATGGCACAATTTACAGACCTGAATCGAGATCTCGTGCATCTGAAGTCAGGGCGAGGATCAGACGATCGCTCAAGTTGGTGTTTCTGTCCCTGATGGCCCATTCACGAAGGGGGGGCATCACGAGGCTATGGGGGTTTTCCCACGATGGGATTTGTGAGAATCTCCGAACTGCAAAGTGTCTTCTGCAGGACAATTGCGACCTGCTGTTTGGCTCCGCCAATGATTCTGAGCAGGGTTCTAAGGATGCATGGCTGGGTAGCCCACCTCGCATTCCAATTGTCTCCTAGACACAAGACAAGTTAGATCTGCTGTATCTGGGGTAGCAACTGAGGAGGCTGAGTTGAAATGGACTCTCCTATGGATGGGTCCTAATGTGCTTTTGTGTCTATGGAGACCTTGGAATGAAGCCGTGGCACTGGGGTCCTGAAGAGTTCTCCTAAACAGAGGCTTTGACACAGCTCCAAAGTGCAGGTTTCCCTTATGTAGATGAGATGTTTTCTGATCGGTGAGTCAAGAAACAGCCATATGCTGGTTTTGAAATCCAGGCCTCTGAGGAGAGATGCCTGGAAACCAAAGCAATGGATATGATTAGTGCCTAGGGGCCTGTTCTTTCCTTTTTACCTCTGGGGACATCTTTCTATGGGTCTGAGTACAGGTAGGTGCTCAGATGGGCTCACATTGCCCCTGTTTGACCTGGGAAGCCACCACTAATGAGATGAATCAGGGACTTTGGAGGTTTATCCTATTAGAAGGGATGTGGCCATTGGAATGGGCACACACAGTTCCCTTGGAGAGGGCAAGTACAGTCCTCAGGTTTGGCTCCAGGGGCCTGAGCCTGTAGGTTGTGTAGGACAGGGCTGTTTGGACAGTTGTCTGAAAGCACAAACTTGGCTTATGGTTCAGGTCATAGGTATGGCAGGACTTATCTACAGACCATGAGGAGAACTTTTCGGGATTTGAGAAAAGGGCGAGTGTGAGGCTCTTGCTCAAGTTTTTGTCTCTGGATATCGTGTCACTCATGGTCCTGAAATTTCTGGGTGACTTCATTGGAAATGGACGAGTCTTACTCCCTGGTGGTTTGGCCCAGTCCAAATCATATGGGGTCACTCTGTGGGATGGGATGGATGAAGTCCGTTTTTTTTTTATGTTGTATTCTTTTTAACCTCAGGTGTCCCACCAAATGAGGGATTCCAGAGTAGAGCCCTGGGGGGGGGGTGACTGGACAATCAGAAATCTGGTTAAAAATTGGGGCTTAGGGACATATCAAGCCCATTATGACATCTAATGGTCCAGTCACTGAGAGGACTTACTAGAGGACAGGACTCATGCTGAGGGTCACAATGCGTGTTTATGCCCTTGTCGCACTCAAGAATGGGCGGGGCCTCAGGGTGAATGCTGGTTTCTCCTACACTGCCAACCACAAGGTTTCTTACAATGGGTAAGGTGGTGTTCTGATTTCTGCATCACACTCACCTCTGGGCAGTGAGGGGAAATAATGTCTCGGTTTGAGGCCTGAAAACTGAGGTAAGGAAGAGATGATGACCTAAGGCCATGGCGGGTCTTATGTGCTCAGTGTGCGGTCTGGTCAGGAGGTCCGGGCTCAGGTTGTGTCCGACAGTGCATTAGTGCCCAGGTTAGACTATATAATTTGGGTAAAGTCGAGTGCTGTGGAGGTTTATCCTCATTGAATGTGCCTGGGCAGCTCTTGAGGCAATCATTTTTTTCTAGAGGGAAGGCAGAGTGCTGCATTGTGGGTCCGGAATTGCCAAACTTTTGGGCTTATATCAACGATGGCCGTGGAATGTGGGGAGGTTTCATGGGCCATGCACGAATCTTCCTCTCTGTGGATTTGGCCCGATCCCAATTGTTATTCGTCAATCTGTGGGATGGGAGGTATCCTTTCAGGTTTATTATCTCAGGTGTCTGAACAAAAGAGGAATTCCAAAGCAGAGCCCTGGGGAAGAGTGAAGGGAAAACCCAAACTATGGTTAAAAATTGGGGCCTAGAGGCAAGGCAGGCACAATAAGCTGTCTCTTCATCCAGCCACTGAGAGGCCTTACTTGAGGGCTGGGCTCAGGCTGCGGGTCACAGTGTGTGTTTGTGACCAATGTGGCACTCGAGCATGGGCGGTGCCTCATGGGCCAATCTGGTTTCAACTACACTGGAACTTGGACAACATGCCAATCACAAGGTCTCTTGCCATGGGGAAGGTGTTCTGATTTCTGCATCATTTTCAACCCTGGGCCGTGGTGGAGATAAGGTCTAGGTTCTGAAGCCTGAAAAATCAGAGTTGGGAAGAGATGACGATCTAAGGCGATGGCGCGTCTGATATGCTCAGTGTACGGTCAACTGCCTGGGTGTTGGTCAGGAGGTTCTGGCTCAGGTTGTGTCAGAAAGTGCACTAGTGCCCAAGTTAGACTATATAATTTGGGTACAGTCGAGTGCCCTGTAGGTTTATCCTCATATGAGGTGCCTGGGCACCTGATTAGGCAAGATATTTTTTTTAGAGGGCAGGCAGAGTGCTGCATTGTGGGTCCGGAATTGCCAAAATGGAGGATTTCTGGGCCAGGAGTTTGAGGACAGAAGTCTGAGAAGACAAGATAGACTTGGGCTTCAGGCCCAGGGCACGGTAGGTAACCCCTGCAGATCGGAAACAATATCTCAAGCATCTGAAGTCACGGCGAGGATCAGATGTTGGCTCAGGTTGGAGTTTCTGTGCATGACTGCCCCTTCATGAAAGGAGCGGAAACTCAAGGCCATGGAGCTTTTCCCACGTTGGGAGTTGTGTGATGCCCCCTTCAAGGATTCCTTCTGCGGGACAATTGAGACCTGTTGGGCAGCTCCAGGACATCCCATATGGAATGACTCCAGAGCACCGTTCGAGGATGGATGCCCGGAAGCCCGCCTCTCATTCCAATTGTCTCCTAGCAACAATACAGTTGAGATCGGATGGCTCTGCGGGAGCAACCGGGGTGGCTGAGTTGAAATGGACTTTCCTGAGGATGGGGCCTAAAGTGTGTTTGTGTCCATGAGGGCCTTGGAATGGGGCGGTGGCACCGGGACCCTGAAGTATTCTCCTAAGCTTTTGACATAGCTTCCATGCACAAGTTTCCTTGTGGAGAGGAGATTTGTTCTGATGGGTGCCTCAGGAAAACCCTTATGCTGGTCTTGGAATCCAGGCCCTTGAGAAGACATGCCTGTAAACCAAAGCAATGGATCTGATTATTGCCTAGGATCCTGTCTGGTTCAATCTTCTTCTCTGGGGATATCCGTCTATGGAATGAGTGGAGGTAGATGCTCACCTGGTGTCAGACCACCCTTGTTTGTCCCTGGAGACCTACACTATTGGGATTGCCTCGGGGACTTTGGAGAGTACTCCCAATTTGTAAGATTTTGGACAATGGAATGGGCAGAATTCCCATGGATTGGGTAGGCACAGTCCGAATGTGTGGCTCCAGGGGCCCCAGCATGGAGGCTGTGTGGCCCAGGACTTTGAGGACAGAAGTCTGAAAAGACAAACTCACCTTATGTTTGGGGACGTAGGTATGGCAGGCACAATCTACAAACCATGATAAGAACTCTTCAGGATATGAAGAAAGAGCGAGTCTGAGGCACTTGCTCAGGCTTTTGTCTCTGGATTTTATATCAATGATGGCCGTGGAATGTGGGGAGACCTCATGGGCCATGGACGAATCTTCCTCTCTGTGGATTTGTCCCGGTCCCAATTATTTTTCGTCAATCTGTGGGATGGGAGGTCTCTTTTCATGTTTATTACCTCAGGTGTCCGAACAAAAGAAGAATTCCAAAGCAGAGCCCTGGGGAAGAGTGAAGGGACAACCCAAACTATGGTTAAAAATTGGGGCCTAGGGGCATGGTAGGCCAAATAAGCTGTCTCTTCATCCAGCCACTGAGCGGCCTTACTTGAGGACTGGGCTCAGGCTGAGGGTCAAATGTGTGTTTGTGACAAATGTGGCCCGCGAGCATGGGCGGGGCCTCATGGTCCAAACTGGTTCCAACTACACTGGAACTTGGACCACATGCCAATCACAAGGTCTCTTGCCATGGGGAAGGTGTTCTGATTTCTGCATCATTTTCAATCGTGAGCAGTGATTGGACATAAGGTATAGGTTCTGAAGCCTGAAACATCGCTGTTGGGAAGAGATGACGACCTAAGGCGATGGCGCGTCTGATATGCTCAGTGTGCGGTCAGCTACCTGGGTGTTGGTCAGGAGGTTCTGGCTCAGGTTGTTTCAGACAGTGCACTAGTGCCCAGGTTAGACTATATAATTTGGGTACAGTCGAGTGCCGTGTAGGTTTATCCTCATTTGAGGTGCCTGGGCACCTCATTAGGCAAGATATTTTTTCTAGAGGGCAGGCAGAGTGCTGCATTGTGGGTCCGGAATTGCTAAACTTTTTGGCTTCTGGGCCAGGAGTGTGAGGACAGAAGTCTGAGAACACAAGCTAGACTTGAGTTTCAGCCCGAGGGCATTGCTGGTACCCCTGCAGTCGCAACCATAATCTCAAGCATCTGAAGTCACGGTGAGGATCAGTCATTGGCTCAGGTTGGAGTTTCTGTGCATGACCGCCCCTTCATGAACGGAGCGGAATCTCAAGGCCATGGAGGTTTTCCGACGTGGGAGTGGTGGGATGCCCCCTTCAATGATTCCTTTTGTGTGACAAATGAGACCTGTTGGGCAGCCCAGGACATCCCATATGGAATGACCAGAGCACCCTTGGAGAATGGATGCCAGGGAAGCCCGCCTCGCAATCCAATTGTCTACTAGCCACAATACAGTTGAGATCGGATCCCTCTGCGGGAGCAACCGGTGTGGTTGAGTTGAAATGGACTTTCCTGAGGATGAGCCCTAATGTGTGTTTCTGTCCATGAGGGACTTGAAATGGGGCGGTGGCACTGGGACCCTGAAGTATTCTCCTAAGCTTTTGACATAGCTCCCATGCAAAAGTTTCCTTGTGGAGAGGAGATTTGTTCTGATGGGTGCCTCAGGAAACCTATTATGCTGGTATAGGAATCCAGACTTTTGAAGAGACATGCCTGTAAACCAAAGCAATGTATTCGATTATGGCCTAGGGTCCTGTCTTGTTCATTCTTCTTCTCTGGGGATATTCATCTATGGAATGAGTGGAGGTAGATGCTCACCTGGTGTCTTACCGCCCTTGTTTGTCCCCGGAGACCTACACTATTGGTTTGGCCTCAGGGACTTTGGAGAGCTCTCCTAATTTGTACGATTTTGGACAATGGAATGAGCAGAATTCCCATGAATTGGGTAGGCACAGTCCTAATGTGTGGCTTCAGAGGCCCCATCATGAGGGTGTGTGGCCCAGGACTTTGAGGACAGAAGTCTGAAAGCACAAACTCAGCTTATGTTTGGGGATGTAGGTATGGCAGGCCCAATCTACAAATCATGAGAAGAAATCTTCACGATATGAAGAAAGAGCGAGTCTGAGGCACTTGCTCAGGCTTTTGCATTTGGATTTTATATCAACGATGGCCGTGGAATGGGGGAAGACTCATGGGCCATGGACGAATCTTCCTCTCGGTGGATTTGGCCCGATCCCAATTGTTTTTCGTCAATCTGTGGGATGGGATGTCTCCTTTCAGGTTTATTACCTCAGGTGTCTGAACAAAAGAGGAATTCCAAAGCAGAGCCCTGGGGAAGATTGAAGGCAAAACCCAAACTATGGTTAAAAATTGGGGCCTAGGGGCATGGAAGGCACAATAAGCTGTCTCTTCATCCAGCCACTGAGAGGCCTTACTTGAGGGCTGAGCTCAGGCTGAGGGTCACAGTGTGTGTTTGTGACCAATGTTGCACGCGAGCATGGGCGGGGCCTCATGGGCCACACTGGTTTCAACTACACAGGACCTTGGACAACATGCCAATCACAAGGTCTTGCCATGGGGAAGGTGTTTTGATTTCTGCATCATTTTCAACCCTGGGCAGTGGTTGGAGATAAGGTCTAGGTTCAGAAGCCTGAAAACCGCAGTTGGGAAGACATGACAATCTAAGGCGATGGCGCATCTGATATGCTCAGTGTGCGGTCAACTGCCTGGTGTTGGTCAGGAGGTTCTGGCTCAGGTTGTGTCAGACAGTGCACTAGTGCCCAAGTTAGACTATATAATTTGGGTAAAGTCGAGTGCCCTGTAGGTTTATCCTCATTTGAGGTGCCTGAGCACCTCATTAGGCAAGATATTTTTTCTGGAGGGCAGGGAGAGTGCTGCATTGTGGGTCCGGAATTGCCAAACTTGAGGGCTTCTGGGACAGGAGTGTGAGGACAGAAGTCTGAGAACACGAGCTAGAGTTGAGTTTCAGGCCGAGCACGGCTGGTACCCCCTGCGGTCGCAACCAAAATCTCAAGCATCTGAAGTCAGGGCGAGGATCAGACGTTGGCTCAGGTTGGAGTTTCTGTGCATGACTGCCCCTTCATGAAAGGAGCGGAATCTCAAGGCCATGGAGGTTTCCGACGTTGGGAGTGGTGGAATGCCCCCTTCAATGATACCTTCTGTGTGACAATTAAGACCTGTTGGGCAGCTCCAGGACATCTCATATGGAATGACTACAGAGCACCGTTGGAGGATGGATGCCAGGCAAGCCCGCCTCACAATCCAATTGTCTACCAGCCACAATACAGTTGAGATCGGATCCCTCTGCGGGAGCAACCGGGGTGGATGAGTTGAAATGGACTTTCCTGAGGATGGGCCCTAATGTGTGTTTCTGTCCATGAGGGCCTTGGAATGGGGCGGTGACCCCGGGACCCTGAAGTATTCTCCTAAGCTTTTGAGATAGTTCCCATGCACAAGTTTCCTTGTGGAGAGGATATTTGTTCTGATGGGTGCCTCAGGAAACCGATTATGCTGGAATTGGAATCCAGACTTTTGAAGAGACATGCCTGTAAACTAAAGCAATGTATTCAATTATGGCCTAGGGTCCTGTCTTGTTCATTCTTCTTCTCTGGGGATATTCATCTATGGAATAAGTGGAGGTAGATGCTCACCTGGTGTCAGACCACCCTTGTTTGTCCCTGGAGACCTACACTATTGGGATTGCCTCGGGGACATTGGAGAGTTCTCCCAATTTGTAAGATTTTGGACAATGCAATGGGCAGAATTCCCATGGATTGGGTAGGCACAGTCCGAATGTGTGGCTCCAGGGGCCCCAGCCTGGAGGCTGTGTGGCCCAGGACTTTGAGGACAGAAGTCTGAAAACACAAACTCACCTTATGTTTGGGGACATAGGTATGGCAGGCCCAATCTACACACCATGAGCAGAACTTTTCAGGATATGAAGAAAGAGCGAGTCTGAGGCACTTGCTCAGGCTTTTGTCTCTGGATTTTATATCAACGATGGCCGTGGAATGTGGGGAGGCATCATGGGCCATGGACGAATCTTCCTTTCTGTGGATTGGGGCGGTCCCAATTTTTTTCGTCAATCTGTGGGATTGGAGCTCTACTTTCAGGTTTATTACCTCAGGTGTCCGAACAAAAGAGGAATTCCAAAGCAGAGCCCTAGAGAAGAGTGAAGGGACAACCCAAACTATTGTTAAAAATTGGGACCAAGGAGCTTGGCAGGCCCAATAAGCTGTCTCTTCATCCAGTCACTGAGCGGCCTTCCTTGAGACTGGGCTCAGGCTGAGGGTCAAATGTGTGTTTGTGACAATAGTGGCCCGCGAGCATGGGCGGGGCCTCATGGGCCAAACTGGTTTCAACTACACTGGACCTTGCACAACATGCCAATCACAAGGTCTCTTGCCATGGGGAAGGTGTTCTGATTTCTGCACCATTTTCAATCGTGAGCAGTGATTGGACATAAGGTATAAGTTCTGAGGCCTGAAAAATCGCAGTTGGGAAGAGATGACGACCTAAAGCGATGGCGCGTCTGATATGCTCAGTGTGCGGTCAGCTGCCTGGGTGTTGGTCAGGGGGTTCTGGCTGAGGTTGTGTCAGACAGTGCACTAGTGCCCAAGTTAGAGTATATAATTTGGGTACAGTCGAGTTCCCTGTAGGTTTATCCTCATTTGAGATGCCTGGGCACCTCATTAGGCAAGATATTTTTTCTAGAGGGCAGGCAGAGTGCTGCCTTGTGGGTCCGGAATTGCCAAAATGGAGGACTTCCGGGCCAGGAGTTTGAGGACAGAAGTCTGAGAACACAAGATAGACTTGGGCTTCAGGCCGAGGGCACGGTAGGTACCCCCTGCAGATCGGAAACCATATCTCAAGCATCTGAAGTCACGGCGAGGATGAGACGTTGGCTCAGGTTGCAGTTTCTGTGCATGACCGCCCCTTCATGAACGGAGCGGAATCTCAAGACCATGGAGGTTTTCCGACGTGGGAGTGGTGGGATGCCCCCTTCAATGATTCCTTCTGTGTGACAATTGAGACCTGTTGGGCAGCCCAGGACATCCCATATGGAATGACCAGAGCACCCTTGGAGAATGGATGCCAGGGAAGCCCGCCTCACAATCCAATTGTCTACTAGCCACAATACAGTTGAGATCGGATCCCTCTGTGAGAGCAACCGGGGTGGCTGAGTTGAAATGGACTTTCCTGAGGATGAGCCCTAATGTGTGTTTCTGTCCATGAGGGACTTGAAATGGGGCGGTGGCACTGGGACCCTGAAGTATTCTCCTAAGCTTTTGACATAGTTCCCATGCACAAGTTTCCTTGTGCAGAGGAGATTTGTTCTGATGGGTGCCTCAGGACACCCATTATGCTGGTATTGGAATCCAGACTTTTGAAGAGACATGCCTGTAAACCAATGCAATGTATTCGATTATGGCCTAGGGTCCTGTCTTGTTCATTCTTCTTGTCTGGGGATATTCATCTATGGAATGAGTGGAGGTAGATGCTCACCTGTTGTCTTACCGCCCTTGTTTGTCCCCGGAGACCTACACTATTGTTTTGGCCTCAGGGACTTTGGAGAGTTCTCCTAATTTGTACGATTTTGGACAATGGAATGGGCAGAATTCCCATGGATTGGGTAGGCACAGTCCTAATATGTGGCTTCAGAGGCCCTTGCATGAGGCTGTGTGGCCCAGGACTTTGAGGACAGAAGTCTGAAAACACAAACTCAGCTTAGGTTTGGGGATGTAGGTATGGCAGGCCCAATCTACAAATCATGAGAAGAAATCTTCAGGATATGAAGAAAGAGCGAGTCTGAGGCACTTGCTCAGGCTTTTGCATTTGGATTTTATATCAACGATGGCCGTGGAATGGGGGAGGACTCATGGGCCATGGACGAATCTTCCTCTCTGTGGATTTGGCCCGATCCCAATTGTTTTTCGTCAATCTGTGGGATGGGATTTCTCCTTTCAGGTTTATTACCTCAGGTGTCTGAACAAAAGAGGAATTCCAAAGCAGAGCCCTGGGGAAGATTGAAGGCAAAACCCAAACTATGGTTAAAATTGGGGCCTAGGGGCATGGCAGGCACAATAAGCTGTCTCTTCATCCAGCCACTGAGAGGCCTTACTTGAGGCCTGGGCTCAGGCTGAGGGTCACAGTGTGTGTTTGTGACCAACGTGGCACGCGAGCATGGGCGGGGCCTCATGGGCCACACTGGTTTCAACTACACTGGACCTTGGACAACATGCCAATCACAAGGTCTCTTGCCATGGGGAAGGTGTTTTGATTTCTGCATCATTTTCAACCCTGGGCAGTGGTTGGAGATAAGGTCTAGGTTCTGAAGCCTGAAAAATCGCAGTTGGGAAGAGATGACAATCTAAGGCGATGGCGCATCTGATATGCTCAGTGTGCGGTCAACTGCCTGGGTGTTGGTCAGGAGGTTCTGGCTCAGGTTGTGTCATACAGTGCACTAGTGCCCAAGTTAGACTATATAATTTGGGTACAGTCGAGTGCCCTGTAGGTTTATCCTCATTTGAGGTGCCTGGGCACCTCATTAGGCAAGATATTTTTTCTAGAGGGCAGGCAGAGTGCTGCCTTGTGGGTCCGGAATTGCCAAAATGGAGGACTTCCGGGCCAGGAGTTTGAGGACAGAAGTCTGAGAACACAAGATAGACTTGGGCTTCAGGCCGAGGGCACGGTAGGTACCCCCTGCAGATCGGAAACCATATCTCAAGCATCTGAAGTCACGGCGAGGATCAGACGTTGGCTCAGGTTGTAGTTTCTGTGCATGACTGCCCCTTCATGAAAGGAGCGGAATCTCGAAGCCATGGAGCTTTTCCCACGTTGGGAGTTGTGTGATGCCCCCTTCAAGGATTCCTTCTGCGGGACAATTGAGACCAGTTGGGCAGCTCAATGACATCCCATATGAAATGACTCCAGAGCACCGTTCGAGGATGGATGCCTGGGAAGCCCGCCTCTCATTCCAATTGTCTCCTAGCAACAATACAGTTGAGATCGGATGGCTCTGCGGGAGCAAACGGGGTGGCTGAGTTGAAATGGACTTTCCTGAGGATGGGGCCTAAAGTGTGTTTGTGTCCATGAGGGCCTTGGAATGGGGTGGTGGCACCGGGACCCTGAAGTATTCTCCTAAGCTTTTGACATAGCTCCCATGCACAAGTTTCCTTGTGGAGAGGAGATTTGGTCTGATGGGTGCCTCAGGAAAACCCTTATGCTGGACTTGGAATCCAGGCTCTTGAGGAGACATGCCTGTAAACCAAAGCAATGGATCCGATTATTGCCTAGGATCCTGTCTGGTTCAATCTTCTTCTCTGGGGATATCCGTCTATGGAATGAGTGGAGGTAGATGCTCATGGTGTCAGACCACCCTTGTTTGTCCCTGGAGACCTACACTATTGGGATTGCCTCGGGGACTTTGGAGAGTTCTCCCAATTTGTAAGATTTTGGACAATGGAATGGGCAGAATTCCCATAGATTGGGTAGGCACAGTCCGAATGTGTGGCTCCAGGGGCCCCAGCCTGGAGGCTGTGTGGCCCAGGACTTTGAGGACAGAAGTCTGAAAACACAAACTCACCTTATGTTTGGGGACGTAGGTATGGCAGGCCCAATCTACAAACCATGAGAAGAACTCTTCAGGATATGAAGAAAGAGCGAGTCTGAGGCACTTGCTCAGGCTTTTGTCTCTGGATTTTATATCAACGATGGCCGTGGAATGTGGGAGGCATCATGGGCCATGGACGAATCTTCCTTTCTGTGGATTGGGGCGGTCCCAATTTTTTTCGTCAATCTGTGGGATGGGAGGTCTCCTTTCAGGTTTATTACCTCAGGTGTCCGAACAAAAGAAGTATTCTAAAGCAGAGCCCTGGGGACGAGTGAAGGGACAACCCAAACTATGGTTAAAAATTTGGGGCCTAGGGGCATGGCAGGCCCAATAAGCTGTTTCTTCATCCAGCCACTGAGCGGCCTTACTTGAGGACTGGGCTCAGGCTGAGGGTCAAATGTGTGTTTGTGACAAATGTGGCCCGCGAGCATGGGCGGGGCCTCATGGGCCACACTGGTTTCAACTACACTGGACCTTGGACAACATGCCAATCACAAGGTCTCTTGCCATGGGGAAGGTGTTTTGATTTCTGCATCATTTTCAACCCTGGGCAGTGGTTGGAGATAAGGTCTAGGTTCTGAAGCCTGAAAAATCGCAGTTGGGAAGAGATGACGATCTAAGGCGATGGCGTGTCTGATATGCTCAGTGTGCGGTCAACTGCCTGGGTGTTAGTCAGGAGGTTCTGGCTCAGGATGAGTCAGACAGTGCACTAGTGCCCAAGTTAGACTATATAATTTGGGTACACTCGAGTGCCCTGTAGGTTTATCCTCATTTGAGGTGCCTGGGGACCTCATTAGGCAAGATATTTTTTCTAGAGGGCAGGCTGAGTGCTGCATTGTGGGTCCGGAATTGCCAAACTTTTGGGCTTCTCGGCCAAGAATGTGAGGACAGAAGTCTGAGAACACAAGCTAGACTTGGGCTTCAGGCCGAGGGCACGGTAGGTACCCCCTGCAGATCGGAAACAATATCACAAGCATCTGAAGTCATGGCGAGGATCAGACGTTGGCTCAGGTTGTAGTTTCTGTGCATGACTGCCCCTTCATGAAAGTAGCGGAATCTCAAGGCCATGGAGCTTTTCCCACGTTGGGAGTTGTGTGATGCCCCCTTCAAGGATTCCATCAGCGGGACAATTGAGACCTGTTGGGCAGCTCCAGGACATGTCATATGGAATGACTCCAGAGCACCGTTCGAGGATGGATGCCTGGGAAGCCCTCCTCGCATTCCAATTGTCTCCTAGCAACAATACAGTTGAGATCGGATGGCTCTGCGGGAGCAACCGTGGTGGCTGAGTTGAAATGGACTTTCCTGAGGATGGGGCCTTAAGTGTGTTTGTGTCCATGAGGGCCTTGGAATGGGGCAGTGGTACCGGGACCCTGAAGTATTCTCCTAAGCTTTTGACATAGCTCCCATGCACAAGTTTCCTTGTGGAGAGGAGATTTTTTCTGATGGGTGCCTCAGGAAAACCCTTATGCTGGTCTTGGAATCCAGGCTCTTGAGGAGACATGCCTGTAAACCAAAGCAATGGATCCGATTATTGCCTAGGATCCTGTCTGGTTCAATCTTCTTCTCTGGGGATATCCGTCTATGGAATGAGTGGAGGTAGATGCTCACCTGGTGTCAGACCACCCCTGTTTGTCCCTGGAGACCTACACTATTGGGATTGCCTCGGGGACTTTGGAGAGTTCTCCCAATTTGTAAGATTTTGGACAATGGAATGGGTAGAATTTCCATGGATTGTGTAGGCACAGTCCAAATGTGTGGCTCCAGGGGCTCCAGCCTGGAGGTTGTGTGGCCCAGGACTTTGAGGACAGAAGTCTGAAAACACAAACTCCTTGTTTGGGGACGTAGGTATGGCAGGCCCAATCTACAAATCATGAGAAGAACTCTTCAGGATATGAAGAAGAGCGAATCTGAGGCACTTGCTCAGGCTTTTGTCTCTGGGTTTTATATCAATGATGGCCGTGGAATGTGGGTAGGCATCATGGGCCATGGACGAATCTTCCTCTCTGTGGATTTGGCCCGGTCCCAATTATTTTTCGTCAATCTGTGGGATGGGAGGTCTCCTTTCAGGTTTATTACCTCAGGTGTCCGAACAAAAGAAGAATTCCAAAGCAGAGCCCTGGGGAAGAGTGAAGGGACAACCCAAAATATGGTAAAAATTGGGGTCTAGGGGCATGGCTGGCCCCATATGCTGTCTCTTCATCCAGCCACTGAGCGGCCTTACTTGAGGTCTGGGCTCAGGCTGAGGGTCAAATGTGTGTTTGTGACAAATGTGGCCCGCGAGCATGGGCGGGGCCTCATGGGCCAAACTGGTTTCCACTTCACTGGACCTTGGACAACATGGCAATCACAAGGTCTCTTGCCATGGGGAAGGTGTTCTGATTTCTGCATCATTTTCAATCGTGAGCAGTGATTGGACATAAGGTATAGGTTCTGAAGCCTGAAAAACCGCAGTTGGGAAGAGATGACGACCTAATGCGATGGCGCGTCTGATATGCTCAGTGTGCGGTCAGCTGCCTGGGTGTTGGTCAGGAGGTTCTGACTCAAGTTGTGTCAGACAGTGTATTAGTGCCCAGGTTAGACTATATAATTTGGGTAAAGTCGAGTGCCGTGTAGGTTTATCCTCATTTGAGGTGCCTGGGCACCTCATTAGGCAAGATATTTTTTCTAAAGGGCAGGCAGAGTGCTGCATTGTGGGTCCAGAATTGCCAAACTTTTGGGCTTCTGGGCCAGGAGTGTGAGGACAGAAGTCTGAGAACACAAACTAGATTGAGTTTCAGGCCGAGGGCACGGCTGGTACTCCCTGCAGTCCCAACCAAAATCTCAAGCATCTGAGGTCACGGCGAGGATCAGACGTTGGCTCAGGTTGGAGTTTCTGTGCATGAATGCCCCTTCTAGAAAGGAGCGGAATCTCAAGGCCATGGAGGTTTTCCGACGTGGGAGTGGTGGGATGCCCCCTTCAATGTTTCCTTCTGTGTGACAATTGAGACCTGTTGGGCAGCTCCAGGACATCCCATATGGAATGACTCCAGAGCACCGTTGGAGGATGGATGCCAGGCAAGCCCGCCTCGCAATCCAATTGTCTACTAGCCACAATACAGTTGAGATCGGATCCCTCTGCGGGAGCAACCGGGGTGGCTGAGTTGAAATGGACTTTCCTGAGGATGGGCCCTAATGTGTGTTTGTGTCCATGAGGGCCTTGAAATGGGGCGGTGGCACTGGGACACTGAAGTATTCTCCTAAGCTTTTGACATAGCTCCCATGCACAAGTTTCCTTGTGGAGAGGAGATTTGTTCTGATGGGTGCCTCAGGAAACCCATTATGCTAATATTGGAATCCAGACTTTTAAAGAGACATGCCTGTAAACCAAAGCAATGTATTCGATTATGGCCTAGGGTCCTGTCTTCTTCATTCTTCTTCTCTGGGGATATTCATCTATGGAATGAGTTGAGGTAGATGCTCACCTGGTGTTAGACCGTCCTTGTTTGTCCCCGGAGACCTACACTATTGGCATGGCCTCGGGGACTTTGGAGAGTTCTCCTAATTTGTACGATTTTGGACAATGGAATGGGCAGAATTCCCATGGATTGGGTAGGCAGAGTCCTAATGTGTGGCTTCAGGGGCCCCAGCCTGAGGGTGTGTTGCCCAGGACTTTGAGGACAGAAGTCTGAAAACACAAACTCAGCTTAGGTTTGGGGATGTAGGTATGGCAGGCCCAATCTACAAATCATGAGAAGAAATCTTCAGGATATGAAGAAAGAGCGATTCTGAGGCACTTTCTCAGGCTTTTGCATTTGGATTTTATATCAACGATGGCCGTGGAATGTGGGGAGGACTCATGGGCCTTGGACGAATCTTCCTCTCTGTTGATTTGGCCCGATCCCAATTGTTATTCCTCAATCTGTGGGATGGGAGGTCTCCTTTCAGGTTTATTATCTCAGGTGTCTGAACAAAAGAGGAATTCCAAAGCAGAGTCTTGGGAAAGAGTCAAGGGAAAACCCAAACTATGTTAAAAATTGGGGCCTAGGGGTATGGCAGGCACTATAAGCTGTCTCTTCATCCAGCCACTGAGAGGCTTTACTTGAGGGCTTGGCTCAGGCTGAGGGTCACAGTGTGTGTTTGTGACCAACGTGACACGCGAGCATGGGCGGGGCCTCATGGGCCACACTGGTTTCAACTAAACTGGACCTTGGACAACATGCCAAACACAAGGTCTCTTGCCATGGGGAAGGTCTTCTGATTTCTGCATCATTTTCAACCCTGGGCAGTGTTTGGAGATAAGGTCTAGGTTCGAAGCTTGAAAAATCGCAGTTGGGAATAGATGACAATCTAAGGCGATGGCGCGTCTGATATGCTCAATGTGCGGTCAACTGCCTTGGTGTTGGTCAGGAGGTTCTGGCTCAGGTTGTGTCAGACAGTGCACTAGTGCCCAAGTTAGACTATATAATTTGGGTAGAGTCGAGTGCCGTGTAGGTTTATCCTCATTTGAGGTGCCGGGGCACCTCATTAGGCAAGATATTTTTTCTAGAGGGCGGCAGAGTGCTGCATTGTGGGTCCGGAATTGCCAAAATGGAGGATTTCTGGGCCAGGAGTTTGAGGACAGAAGTCTGAGAACACAAGATAGACTTGGGCTTCAGGCCCAGGGCACGGTAGTTACCCCCTGCAGATCAGAAACAATATCTAAGCATCTGAAGTCACGGCGAGGATCAGACGTTGGCTCAGGTTGTAGTTTCTGTGCATGACTGCCCCTTCAAGAAAGGAGCGGAATCTCAAGGCCATGGAGATTTACCCACGTTGGGAGTTGTGTGATGCCCCCTTCAAGGATTCCTTCTGCGGGACAATTGAGACCTGTTGGGCAGCTCCAGGACAACCCATATGAAATGAGTCCAGAGCACCGTTCGAGGATGGATGCCAGGGAAGCCCGCCTCTCATTCCAATTGTCTCCTACCTACAATAGAGTTGTGATCGGATGGCTCTGCGGAAGCAACCGGGTTGGCTGAGTTGAAATGGACATTCCTGAGGATGGGGCCTAAAGTGTGTTTTGTCCATGAGGGCCTTGGAATGGGGCGGTGGCACCGTAACACTGAAGTATACTCCTACGCTTTTGACATAGCTCCCATGCACAAGTTTCCTTGTGGAGAGGAGATTTGTTCTGATGGGTGCCTCAGGAAAACCCTTATGCTGGTCTTGGAATCCAGGCTCTTGAGGAGACATGCCTGTAAACCAAAGCAATGGATCCGATTATTACCTAGGATCCTGTCTGGTTCAATCTTCTTCTATGGGGATATCCGTCTATGGAATGAGTGGAGGTAGATGCTCACCTGGTGTCAGACCACCCTTGTTTGTCCCTGGAGACCTACACTATTGGGCTGGCCTCGGGGACTTTGGAGAGTTCTCCCAATTTGTAAGATTTTGGACAATGGAATGGGTAGAATTTCCATGGATTGTGTAGGCACAGTACGAATGTGTGGCTCCAGGGGCCCCAGCCTGGAGGCTGTGTGGCCCTGGACTTTGAGGACAGAAGTCTGAAAACACAAACTCACCTTATGTTTGGGGACGTAGGTATGGCAGGCCCAATCTACAAATCATGAAAAGAACTCTTCAGGATATGAAGAAAGAGCGAGTCTGAGGCACTTGCTCAGGCTTTTGTCTCTGGGTTTTATATCAATGATGGCCGTGGAATGTGGGGAGGCATCATGGGCCATGGACGAATCTTCCTCTCTGTGGATTTGTCTCGGTCCCAATTATTTTTCGTCAATCTGTGGGATTGGAGGTCTCTTTTCAGGTTTATTACCTCAGGTGTCCGAACAAAAGAAGAATTCCAAAGCAGAGCCCTGGGGAAGAGTGAAGGGACAACACAAACTATGGTTAAAAATTGGGGCATAGGGGCATGGCAGGCCAAATAAGCTGACTCTTCATCCAGCCACTGAGCGGCCTTACTTGAGGACTGGGCTCAGGCTGAGGGTCAAATATGTGTTTGTAACAAATGTGGCCCGCGAGCATGGGCGGGGCCTCATGGTCCAAACTGGTTTCAACTACACTGGAACTTGGACAACATGCCAATCACAAGGTCTCTTGCCATGGAGAAGGTGTTCTGATTTCTGCATCATTTTCAATCGTGAGCAGTGATTGGACATAAGGTATAGGTTCTGAAGCCTGAAATATCGCTGTTGGGAAGAGATGACGACCTAAGGCGATGGCGCGTCTGATATGCTCAGTGTGCGGTCAGCTACCTGGGTGTTGGTCAGGAGGTTCTGGCTCAGGTTGTTTCAGACAGTGCACTATTGCCCAAGTTAGACTATATAATTTGGGTACAGTCGAGTGCCCTGTAGGTTTATCCTCATCTGAGGTGCCTGGGCACCTCATTAGGCAAGATATTTTTTCTAGAGTGCAGGCAGAGTGCTGCCTTGTGGGTCCGGAATTGCCAAAATGGAGGACTTCCGGGCCAGGAGTTTGAGGACAGAAGTCTGAGAACACAAGATAGACTTGGGCTTCAGGCCGAGGGCACAGTAGGTACCCCCAGTAGATCAGAAACCATATCTCAAGCATCTGAAGTCACGGCGAGGATCAGACGTTGGCTCAGGTTGTAGTTTCTGTGCATGACTGCCCCTTCATGAAAGGAGCGGAATCTCGAATCCATGGAGCTTTTCCCACGTTGGGAGTTGTGTGATGCCCCCTTCAAGGATTCCTTCTGCGGGACAATTGAGACCAGTTGGGCAGCTCAATGACATCCCATATGAATTGACTCCAGAGCACTGTTCGAGGATGGATGCCATGGAAGCCCGCCTCTCATTCCAATTGTCTCCTAGCAACAATACAGTTGAGATCGGATGGCTCTGTGGGAGCAACCGGGGTGGCTGAGTTGAAATGGACTTTCCTGAGGATGGGGCCTAAAGTGTGTTTGTGTCCATGAGGGCCTTGGAATGGGGTGGTGGCACCGGGACCCTGAAGTATTCTCCTAAGCTTTTGACATAGCTCCCATGCACAAGGATCCTTGTGGAGAGGAGATTTGTTCTGATGGGTGCCTCAGGAAAACCCTTATGCTGGTCTGGAATCCAGGCTCTTGAGGAGACATGCCTGTAAACCAAAGCAATGGATCCGATTATTGCCTAGGATCCTGTCTGGTTCAATCTTCTTCTCTGGGGATATCCGTCTATGGAATGAGTGGAGGTAGATGCTTCCCTGGTGTCAGACCACCCTTGGTTGTCCCTGGAGACCTACACTATTGGGATTGCCTCGGGGACTTTGGAGAGTTCTCCCAATTTGTAAGATTTTGGACAATGGAATGGGCAGAATTCCCATAGATTGGGTAGGCACAGTCCGAATGTGTGGCTCCAGGGGCCCCAGCCTGGAGGCTGTGTGGCCCAGGACTTTGAGGACAGAAGTCTGAAAACACAAACTCACCTTATGTTTGGGGACGTAGGTATGGCAGGCCCAATCTACAAACCATGAGAAGAACTCTTCAGGATATGAAGAAAGAGCGAGTCTGAGGCACTTGCTCAGGGTTTTGTCTCTGGATTTTATATCAATGATGGCCGTGGAATGTGGGGAGGCCTCATGGGCCATGGACGAATATCCTCTCTGTGGATTGGGGCGGTCCCAATTATTTTTCGTCAATCTGTGGGATGGGAGGTCTCCTTTCAGGTTTATTACCTCAGGTGTCCGAACAAAAGAAGTATTCTAAAGCAGAGCCCTGGGGAAGAGTGAAGGGACAACCCAAACTATGGTTAAAAATTTGGGGCCTAGGGGCATGGCAGGCCCAATAAGCTGTTTCTTCATCCAGCCACTGAGCGGCCTTACTTGAGGACTGGGCTCAGGCTGAGGGTCAAATGTGTGTTTGTGACAAATGTGGCCCGCGAGCATGGGCGGGGCCTCATGGGCCAAACTGGTTTCAACTACACTGGACCTTGCACAACATGCCAATCACAAGGTCTCTTGCCATGGGGAAGGTGTTCTGATTTCTGCATCATTTTCAATCGTGAGCAGTGATTGGACATAAGGTATAGGTTCTGAAGCCTGAATAATCGTAGTTGGGAAGAGATGACGACCTAAGGCGATGGCGCGTCTGATATGCTCAGTGTGCGGTCAGCCTCCTGGGTGATGGTCAGGAGGTTCTGGCTCAGGTTGTGTCAGACAGTGCATTATTGCCCAGGTTAGACTATATAATTTGGGTACAGTCGAGTGCCCTGTAGGTTTATCCTCATTTGAGGTGCCTGGGCACCTCATTAGGCAAGATATTTTTTCTAGAGGGCAGGCAGAGTGCTGCCTTGTGGGTCCGGAATTGCCAAAATGGAGGACTTCCGGGCCAGGAGTTTGAGGACAGAAGTCTGAGAACACAAGATAGACTTGGGCTTCAGGCCGAGGGCACGGTAGGTACCCCCAGTAGATCGGAAACCATATCTCAAGCATCTGAAGTCACGGCGAGGATCAGACGTTGGCTCAGGTTGTAGTTTCTGTGCATGACTGCCCCTTCATGAAAGGAGCGGAATCTCGAAGCCATGGAGCTTTTCCCACGTTGGGAGTTGTGTGATGCCCCCTTCAAGGATTCCTTCTGCGGGACAATTGAGACCAGTTGGGCAGCTCAATGACATCCCATATGAAATGACTCCAGAGCACCGTTCGAGGATGGATGCCATGGAAGCCCGCCTCTCATTCCAATTGTCTCCTAGCAGCAATACAGTTGAGATCGGATGGCTCTGCGGGAGCAACCGGGGTGGCTGAGTTGAAATGGACTTTCCTGAGGATGGGGCCTAAAGTGTGTTTGTGTCCATGAGGGCCTTGGAATGGGGTGGTGGCACCGGGACCCTGAAGTATTCTCCTAAGCTTTTGACATATCTCCCATGCACAAGGTTCCTTGTGGAGAGGAGATTTGTTCTGATGGGTGCCTCAGGAAAACCCTTATGCTGGTCTGGAATCCAGGCTCTTGAGGAGACATGCCTGTAAACCAAAGCAATGGATCCGATTATTGCCTAGGATCCTGTCTGGTTCAATCTTCTTCTCTGGGGATATCCGTCTATGGAATGAGTGGAGGTAGATGCTCACCTGGTGTCAGACCACCCTTGGTTGTCCCTGGAGACCTACACTATTGGGATTGCCTCGGGGACTTTGGAGAGTTCTCCCAATTTGTAAGATTTTGGACAATGGAATGGGCAGAATTCCCATAGATTGGGTAGGCACAGTCCGAATGTGTGGCTCCAGGGGCCCCAGCCTGGAGGCTGTGTGGCCCAGGACTTTGAGGACAGAAGTCTGAAAACACAAACTCACCTTATGTTTGGGGACGTAGGTATGGCAGGCCCAATCTACAAACCATGAGAAGAACTCTTCAGGATATGAAGAAAGAGCGAGTCTGAGGCACTTGCTCAGGGTTTTGTCTCTGGATTTTATATCAATGATGGCCGTGGAATGTGGGGAGGCCTCATGGGCCATGGACGAATATCCTCTCTGTGGATTGGGGCGGTCCCAATTATTTTTCGTCAATCTGTGGGATGGGAGGTCTCCTTTCAGGTTTATTACCTCAGGTGTCCGAACAAAAGAAGTATTCTAAAGCAGAGCCCTGGGGAAGAGTGAAGGGACAACCCAAACTATGGTTAAAAATTTGGGGCCTAGGGGCATGGCAGGCCCAATAAGCTGTTTCTTCATCCAGCCACTGAGCGGCCTTACTTGAGGACTGGGCTCAGGCTGAGGGTCAAATGTGTGTTTGTGACAAATGTGGCCCGCGAGCATGGGCGGGGCCTCATGGGCCAAACTGGTTTCAACTACACTGGACCTTGCACAACATGCCAATCACAAGGTCTCTTGCCATGGGGAAGGTGTTCTGATTTCTGCATCATTTTCAATCGTGAGCAGTGATTGGACATAAGGTATAGGTTCTGAAGCCTGAATAATCGTAGTTGGGAAGAGATGACGACCTAAGGCGATGGCGCGTCTGATATGCTCAGTGTGCGGTCAGCCTCCTGGGTGATGGTCAGGAGGTTCTGGCTCAGGTTGTGTCAGACAGTGCTATAGTGCCCAGGATAGACTATATAATTTGGGTACAGTCGAGTGCCCTGTAGGTTTATCCTCATTTGAGGTGCCTGGGCACCTCATTAGGCAAGATATTTTTTCTAGAGGGCAGGCAGAGTGCTGCCTTGTGGGTCCGGAATTGCCAAAATGGAGGACTTCCGGGCCAGGAGTTTGAGGACAGAAGTCTGAGAACACAATCTAGACTTGAGTTTCAGGCCGAGGGCACGGCTGGTACCCCCTGCAGTCGCAACCAAAATCTCAAGCATCTGAAGTTACGGCGAGGATCAGACGTTGGCTCAGGTTGGAGTTTCTGTGCATGACTACCCCTTCATGAACAGAGCGGAATCTCAAGGCCATGGAGGTTTTCCGACGTGGGAGTGGTGGGATGCCCCCTTCAATGATTCCTTCTGTGTGACAATTGAGACCTGTTGGGCAGCTCCAGGACATCCCATATGGAATGACTCCACAGCACCCTTGGAGGATGGATGTCAGGGAAGCCCGCCTCGCAATCCAATTGTCTACTAGCCACAATACAGTTGACATCGGATCCCTCTGCGGGAGCAACCGGGGTGGCTGAGTTGAAATGGACTTTCCTGAAGATGGGCCCTAATGTGTGTTTGTGTCCATGAGGGCCTTGAAATGGGGCGGTGGCACTGGGACACTGAAGTATTCTCCTAAGCTTTTGACATAGCTCCCATGCACAAGTTTCTTTGTGGAGAGGAGATTTGTTCTGATGGGTGCCTCAGGAAACCCATTATGCTGGTATTGGAATCCAGACTTTTGAAGAGACATGCCTGTAAACCAAAGCAATGTATTCGATTATGGCCTAGGGTCCTGTCTTGTTCATTCTTCTTCTCTGGGGATATTCATCTATGGAATGAGTGGAGGTAGATGCTCACCTGGTGTCTTACCTCCCTCGTTTGTCCCCGGAGACCTACACTATTGGGAGGACCTCGGGGACTTTGGAGAGTTCTCCTAATTTGTACGATTTTGGACAATGGAATGGGCAGAATTCCCATGGATTGGGTAGGCACAGTCCTAATGTGTGGCTTCAGGGGCCCTTACCTGAGGGTGTGTGGCTTAGGACTTTGAGGACAGAAGTCTGAAAACACAAATTCAGCTTAGGTTTGGGGATGTAGGTATGGCAGGCCCAATCTACAAATCATGAGAAGAAATCTTCAGGATATGAAGAAAGAGCGATTCTGAGGCACTTTTTCAGGCTTTTGCATTTGGATTTTATATCAACGATGGCCGTGGAATGTGGGGTGGACTCATGGGTCATGGACAAATCTTCCTATCTGTGGATTTGACCCGATCCCAATTGTTTTTCGTCAATCTGTGGGATGGGAGGTCTCCTTTCAGGTTTATTATCTCAGGTGTCTGAACAAAAGAGGAATTCCAAAGCAGAGCCCTGGGGAAGAGTGAAGGGAAAACCCAAACTATGGTTAAAAATTGGGGCCTAGGGGCATGGCAGACCCAATATGCTGTCTCTACATCCAGCCACTGAGAGGCCTTACTTGAAGGCTGGGCTCAGGCTGAGGGTCACAGTGTGTGTTTGTGACCAACGTGGCACGCGAGCATGGGCGGGGCCTCATGGGCCACACTGGTTTCAACTACACTGGACCTTGGACAACATGCCAATCACAAGGTCTCTTGCCATGGGGAAGGTGTTTTGATTTCTGCATCATTTTCAACCCTGGGCAGTGGTTGGAGATAAGGTCTAGGTTCTGAAGCCTGAAAAATCGCAATTGGGAAGAGATGACGATCTAAGGCGATGGCGCGTCTGATATGCTCAGTGTGCGGTCAACTGCCTGGGTGTTGGTCAGGAGGTTCTGGCTCAGGATGTGTCAGACAGTGCACTAGTGCCCAAGTTAGACTATATAATTTGGGTACAGTCGAGTGCCCTGTAGGTTTATCCTCATTTGAGGTGCCTGGGCACCTCATTAGGCAAGATATTTTTTCTAGAGGGCAGGCTGAGTGCTGCATTGTGGGTCCGGAATTGCCAAACTTTTGGGCTTCTGGGCCAAGAATGTGAGGACAGAAGTCTGAGAACACTAGCTATTCTTGGGCTTCAGGCCGAGGGCACGGTAGGTACCCCCTGCAGATCGGAAACAATATCACAAGCATCTGAAGTCATGGCGAGGATCAGACGTTGGCTCAGGTTGTAGTTTCTGTGCATGACTGCCCCTTCATGAAAGAAGCGGAATCTCAAGGCCATGGAGCTTTTCCCACGTTGGGAGTTGTGTGATGCCCCCTTCAAGGATTCCATCTGCGGGACAATTGAGACCTGTTGGGCAGCACCAGGTCATCTCATATGGAATGACTCCAGAGCACCGTTCGAGGATGGATGCCTGGGAAGCCCGCCTCGCATTCCAATTGTCTCCTAGCAACAATACAGTTGAGATCGGATGGCTCTGCGGGAGCAACCGTGGTGGCTGAGTTGAAATGGACTATCCTGAGGATGGGGCCTTAAGTGTGTTTGTGTCCATGAGGGCCTTGGAATGGGGCGGTGGTACCGGGACCCTGAAGTATTCTCCTAAGCTTTTGACATAGCTCCCATGCACAAGTTTCCTTGTGGAGAGGAGATTTGTTCTGATGGGTGCCTCAGGAAAACCCTTATGCTGGTCTTGGAATCCAGGCCCTTGAGGAGACATGCCTGTAAACCAAAGCAATGGATCCGATTATTGCCTAGAATCCTGTCTGGTTCAATCTTCTTCTCTGGGGATATCCGTCTATGGAATGAGTGGAGGTAGATGCTCACCTGGTGTCAGACCACCCTTGTTTGTCCCTGGAGACCTACACTATTGGGATTGCCTCGGGGACTTTGGAGAGTTCTCCCAATTTGTAAGATTTTGGACAATGGAATGGGTAGAATTTCCATGGATTGTTTAGGCACAGTACGAATGTGTGGCTCCAGGGGCCCCAGCCTGGAGGCTGTGTGGCCCTGGACTTTGAGGACAGAAGTCTGAAAACACAAACTCACCTTATGTTTGGGGACGTAGGTATGGCAGGCCCAATCTACAAATCATGAAAAGAACTCTTCAGGATATGAAGAAAGAGCGAGTCTGAGGCACTTGCTCAGGCTTTTGTCTCTGGGTTTTATATCAATGATGGCCGTGGAATGTGGGGAGGCATCATGGGCCATGGACGAATCTTCCTCTCTGTGGATTTGGCCCGGTCCCAATTATTTTTCGTCAATCTGTGGGATGGGAGGTCTCCTTTCAGGTTTTTTACCTCAGGTGTACGAACAAAAGAAGAATTCCAAAGCAGAGCCCTGGGGAAGAGTGAAGGGACAACCCAAACTATGGTTAAAAATTGGGGCCTAGGGGCATGGCAGGCCCCATATGCTGTCTCTTCATCCAGCCACTGAGCGGCCTTACTTGAGGACTGGGCTCAGGCTGAGGGTCAAATGTGTGTTTGTGACAAATGTGGCCCGCGAGCATGGGCGGGGCCTCATGGGCCAAACTGGTTTCCACTACACTGGACCTTGGACAACATGCCAATCACAAGGTCTCTTGCCATGGGGAAGGTGTTCTGATTTCTGCATCATTTTCAATCGTGAGCAGTGATTGGACATAAGGTATAGGTTCTGAAGCCTGAAAAACCGCAGTTGGGAAGAGATGACGACCTAAGGCGATGGCGCGTCTTATATGCTCAGTGTGCGGTCAGCTGCCTGGGTGTTGGTCAGGAGGTTCTGACTCAAGTTGTGTCAGACAGTGTATTAGTGCCCAGGTTAGACTATATAATTTGGGTACAGTCGAGTGCCGTGTAGGTTTATCCTCATTTGAGGTGCCTGGGCACCTCATAGGCAAGATATTTTTTCTAAAGGGCAGGCAGAGTGCTGCATTGTGGGTCCAGAATTGCCAAACTTTTGGGCTTCTGGGCCAGGAGTGTGAGGACAGAAGTCTGAGAACACAAACTAGACTTGAGTTTCAGGCCGAAGGCACGGCTGGTACTCCCTGCAGTCGCAACCAAAATCTCAAGCATCTGAAGTCACGGCGAGGATCAGACGTTGGCTCAGGTTGGAGTTTCTGTGCATGATTGCCCCTTCTAGAAAGGAGCGGAATCTCAAGGCCATGGAGGTTTTCCAACGTGGGAGTGGTGGGATGCCCCCTTCAATGTTTCCTTCTGTGTGACAATTGAGACCTGTTGGGCAGCTCCAGGACATCCCATATGGAATGACTCCAGAGCACCGTTAAAGGATGGATGCCAGGCAAGCCCGCCTCGCAATCCAATTGTCTACTAGCCACAATACTGTTGAGATCGGATCCCTCTGCGGGAGCAACCCGGGTGGCTGAGTTGAAATGGACTTTCCTGAGGATGGGCCCTAATGTGTGTTTGTGTCCATGAGGGCCTTGAAATGGGGCGGTGGCACTGGGACACTGAAGTATTCTCCTAAGCTTTTGACATAGCTCCCATGCACAAGTTTCCTTGTGGAGAGGAGATTTGTTCTGATGGGTGCCTCAGGAAACCCATTATGCTGGTATTGGAATCCAGACTTTTAAAGAGACATGCCTGTAAACCAAAGCAATGTATTCGATTATGGCCTAGGGTCCTGTCTTGTTCATTCTTCTTCTCTGGGGATATTCATCTATGGAATGAGTTGAGGTAGATGCTCACCTGGTGTTAGACCGTCCTTGTTTGTCCCCGGAGACCTACACTATTGGGATTGCCTCGGGGACTTTGGAGAGTTCTCATAATTTGTACGATTTTGGACAATGGAATGGGCAGAATTCCCATGGATTGGGTAGGCGCAGTCCTAATGTGTGGCTTCAGGGGCCCCAGCCTGAGGGTGTGTTGCCCAGGACTTTTAGGACAGAAGTCTGAAAACACAAACTCAGCTTAGGTTTGGGGATGTAGGTATGGCAGGCCCAATCTACAAATCATGAGAAGAAATCTTCAGGATATGAAGAAAGAGCGATTCTGAGGCACTTGCTCAGGCTTTTGCATTTGGATTTTATATCAACGATGGCCGTGGAATATGGGGAGGACTCATGGGCCATGGACGAATCTTCCTCTCTGTTGATTTGGCCCGATCCCAATTGTTATTCCTCAATCTGTGTGATGGGAGGTCTCCTTTCAGGTTTATTATCTCAGATGTCTGAACAAAAGAGGAATTCCAAAGCAGAGCCCTGGGGAAGAGTCAAGGGAAAACCCAAACTATGGTTAAAAATTGGGGCGTAGGGGTATGGCAGGCACTATAAGCTGTCTCTTCTTCCAGCCACTGAGAGGCTTTACTTGAGGGCTGGGCTCAGGCTGAGGGTCACAGTGTGTGTTGTGACCAACATGGCACGCGAGCATGGGCGGGGCCTCATGGGCCACACTGGTTTCAACTAAACTGGACCTTGTACAACATGCCAAACACAAGGTATCTTGCCATGGGGAAGGTCTTCTGATTTCTGCATCATTTTCATCCTTGGGCAGTGGTTGGAGATAAGGTCTAGGTTCCGAAGTTTGAAAAATCGCAGTTGGGAATAGATGACGATCTAAGGCGATGGCGCGTCTGATATGCGCAATGTGCGGTCAACTGCCTGGGTGTTGGTCAGGAGGTTCTGGCTCAGGTTGTGTCAGACAGTGCACTAGTGCCCAAGTTAGACTATATAATTTGGGTACAGTCGAGTGCCCTGTAGGTTTATCCTCATTTGAGGTGCCTGGGCACCTCATTAGGCAAGATATTTTTTCTAGAGGGCAGGCAAAGTGCTGCATTGTGGGTCCGGAATTGCCAAAATGGAGGATTTCTGGGCCCGGAGTTTGAGGACAGCAGTCTGAGAACACAAGATAGACTTGGGCTTCAGGCCGCGGGCACGGTAGTTACCCCCTGCAGATCGGAAACAATATCTAAGCATCTGAAGTCACGGCGAGGATCAGACGTTGGCTCAGATTGTAGTTTCTGTGCATGACTGCCCCTTCAAGAAAGGAGCGGAATCTCAAGGCCTTGGAGATTTTCCCACATTGGGAGTTTTGTGATGCCCCCTTCAAGGATTCCTTCTGCGGGACAATTGAGACCTGTTGGGCAGCTCCAGGACATCCCATATGGAATGACTCCAGAGCACCGTTCGAGGATGGATGCCAGGGAAGCCCGCCTCTCATTCCAATTGTCTCCTAGCTACAATACAGTTGTGATCGGATGGCTCTGCGGAAGCAACCGGGGTGGCTGAGTTGAAATGGACATTCCTGAGGATGGGTCCTAAAGTGTGTTTTGTCCATGAGGGCCTTGGAATGGGGCGGTGGCACCGTAACCCTGAAGTATACTCCTACGCTTTTGACATAGCTCCCATGCACAAGTTTCCTTGTGGAAAGGAGATTTGTTCTGATGGGTGCCTCAGGAAACCCATTATGCTGGTCTTGGAATCCAGGCTCTTGAGGAGACATGCCTGTAAACCAAAGCAATGGATCCGATTATTGCCTAGGATCCTGTCTGGTTCAATCTTCTTCTCTGGGGATATCCGTCTATGGAATGAGTGGAGATAGATGCTCACCTGGTGTCAGACCACCCTTGTTTGTCCCTGGAGACCTACACTATTGGGATGGCCTCGGGGACCTTGGAGAGTTCTCCCAATTTGTAAGATTTTGGACAATGGAATGGGCAGAATTCCCATGGATTGGGTAGGCACAGTCCGAATGTGTGGCTCCAGGGGCCCCAGCCTGGAGGGTGTGTGGCACAGGACTTTGAGGACAGAAGTCTAAAAACACAAACTCACCTTATGTTTGGGGACGTAGGTATGGCAGGCCCAATCTACAAATCATGAGAAGAAATCTTCAGGATATGAAGAAAGAGCGAGTCTGAGGCACTTGCTCAGGCTTTTGTCTCTGGGTTTTATATCAATGATGGCCGTGGAATGTGGGGAGGCATCATGGGCCATGGACGAATCTTCTTCTCTGTGGATTTGGCCCGGTCCCAATTATTTTTCGTCAATCTGTGGGATGGGAGGTCTCCTTTCAGGTTTATTACCTCAGGTGTCCGAACAAAAGAAGAATTCCAAAGCAGAGCCCTGGGGAAGAGTGAAGGGACAACCCAAACTATGGTTAAAAATTGGGGCCTAGGGGCATGGCAGGCCCAATAAGCTGTCTCTTCATCCAGCCACTGAGCGGCCTTACTTGAGGACTGGGCTCAGGCTGAGGGTCAAATGTGTGTTTGTGACAAATGTGGCCCGCGAGCATGGGCGGGGCCTCATGGGCCAAACTGGTTTCCACTACACTGGACCTTGGACAACATGGCAATCACAAGGTATCTTGCCATGGGGAAGGTGTTCTGATTTCTGCATCATTTTCAATCGTGAGCAGTGATTGGACATAAGGTATAGGTTCTGAAGCCTGAAAAATCGCAGTTGGCAAGAGATGACGACCAAAGCCATGGCGCGTCTGATATGCTCAGTGTGCGGTCAGCTGCCTGGGTTTTGGTCAGGAGGTTCTGGCTCAGGTTGTGTCAGACAGTGCATTAGTGCCCAGGTTAGACTATGTAATTTGGGTACAGTCGAGTGCCGTGTAGGTTTATCCTCATTTGAGGTTCCTGGGCTCCTCATTAGGCAAGATATTTTTTCTAGAGGGCTGGCAGAGTGCTGCATTGAGGGTCCGGAATTGCCAAACTTTTTGGCTTCTGGGCCAGGAGTGTGAGGACAGAAGTCAGAGAACACAAGCTAGACTTGAGTTTCAGGCCGAGGGCACGGCTGGTACCCCCTGCAGTCGCAACCATATTCTCAAGCATCTGAAGTCACGGCGATATCAGACTTTGGCTCAGGTTGGAGTTTCTGTGCATGACTGCCCCTTCATGAACAGAGCGGAATCTCAAGGCCATGGAGGTTTTTCGACGTGGGAGTGGCTGGATGCCCCCTTCAATGATTCCTTCTGTGTGACAATTGAGACCTGTTGGGCAGCTCCAGGACATCCCATATGAAATGACCAGAGCACCCTTGGAGAATGGATGCCAAGGAAGCCCGCCTCGCAATCCAATTGTCTACTAGCCACAATACAGTTGAGATCGGATCCCTCTGCGGGAGCAACCGGGGTGGCTGAGTTGAAATGGACTTTCCTGAGGATGGGCCCTAATGTGTGTTTGTGTCCATGAGGGCCTTGAAATGGGGCGGTGGCACTGGGACCCTGAAGTATTCTCCTAAGCTTTTGACATAGCTCCCATGCACAAGTTTCCTTGTGGAGAGGAGATTTGTTCTGATGGGTCCCTCAGGAAACCCATTATGCTGGTATTGGAATCCAGACTTTTGAAGAGACATGTTTGTAAACCAAAGCAATGTATTCGATTATGGCCTAGGGTCCTGTCTTCTTCATTCTTCTTCTCTGGGGATATTCATCTATGGAATGAGTGGAGGTAGATGCTCACCTGGTGTCTTACCTCCCTCGTTTGTCCCCGGAGACCTACACTATTGGGATGGACTCGGGGCTTTGGAGAGTTCTCCTAATTTGTACGATTTTGGACAATGGAATGGGCAGAATTCCCATGGATTGGGTAGGCACAGTCCTAATGTGTGGCTTCAGGGGCCCCAGCCTGAGGGTGTGTGGCCCAGGACTTTGAGGACAGAAGTCTGAAAGCACAAACTCAGCTTAGGTTTGGGGATGTAGGTATATCAGGCCCAATCTACAAATCATGAGAAGAAATCTTCAAGATATGAAGAAAGAGCGATTCTGAGGAACTTGCTCAGGCATTTGCATTTGGATTTTATATCAACGATGGCCGTGGAATGTGGGGAGAACTCATGGGCCATGGACGAATCTTCCTCTCTGTGGATTTGGCCCTATCCCAATTGTTTTTCGTCAACCTGAGGGATGGGAGGTCTCCTTTCAGGTTTTTTACCTCAAGTGTCTGAACAAAAGAGGAATTCCAAAGCAGAGCCCTGGGGAAGAGTGAAGGGAAAACCCAAACTATGGTTAAAAATTGGGGCCTAGGGGCAATGCAGGCACAATAAGCTGTCTCTTCATCCAGCCACTGACAGGCCTTACTTGAGGGCTGGGCTCAGGGTGAGGGTCACAGTGTGTGTTTGTGACCAACGTGGCACTCGAGCATGGGCGGGGCCTCATGGGCCACACTGGTTTCAACTACACTGGACCTTGGACAACATGCCAATAACAAGGTCTCTTGCCATGGGGAAGGTGTTTTGATTTCTTCATCATTTTCATCCCTGGGCAGTGGTTGTAGATAAGGTCTAGGTTCTGAAGCCTGAAAAATCGCAGTTGGGGAGAGATTACGATCTAAGTCCATGGCGGGTTTTATGTGCTCAGGGTGCGGTCAGCTTTCTGGGTCTTGGTCAGGAGGTCCGGGCTCAGGTTGTGTTCGACAGTGCATTAGTGCCCAGGTTAGACTATATAATTTGGGTAACGTCGAGTGCTGTGTAGGTTTATCCTCATTAAAGGTGCCTGGGCAGCTCATGAGGCAATAATTTTTTTTCTAGAAGGCAGGCAGAGTGCTGCATTGTGGGTCCGGAAGAGTCAAACTTGAGGGCTAAGGGGCCAAGAGTGTGAGGACGGAATCTGAGAAGACGAGCTAGACTTGGGCTTCAGGCCGAGGGCACGGCAGGTACTCCCTGCAGATCTGAACCAATATCTCATGCATCTGAAGTCAGGGCGAGGATCAGACGTTGGCTCAGGTTGGAGTTTCTGTGCATGACGGCCGCTTCATGAAGGGAGCGGAATCTCGGGGCCATTGAGGTTTTCCCACGTTGGGAGTTGTGGGATGCCCCCTTCAAGGATTCCTTCTGCGGGACAATTGAGACCTGTTGGACAGCTCCAGGACATCCCATATGGAATGACTCCAGAGCACCGTTCGCGGATGGATGCCTGGGAAGCCCGCCTCGCATTCCAATTGTCTCCTAGCAACAAGACAGTTTAGATCTGATGGCTCTGCCGGAGAAACGGGGGTGGCTGAGTTGAAATGGACTTTCCTGAGGATGGGTCCTAACGTGTTTTTGTGTCCATGAGTGCCTTGGAATGGGGCAGTGGCACCGGGACCCTGAAGTACTCTCCTAAGCTTTGGACATGGCTCCCATGCACAGGTTTCCTTGTGGAGACGAGATGAGTTCTGATGGGTGCCTCAGGAAAACCCCTATGCTCGTATTGGAATCAGGCTTTTGAGGACACATGCCTGTAACCCAAAGCAATGGATCCTATTATGGCCTAGGGTCCTGTCTGGTTCAATCTTCTTCTCTGGGGACATCCATCTATGGTATGAGTGGAGGTCGATTATCAGCTGGTGTCAGACAGCCCTTGTTTGTTCCGTGCGACCTACACTATTGGGATGGCCTCAGGGACTTTGGAGGTTTCTCCTAATTTGTAGGATTTTGGACCATGGAATGGGCAGAATTCCCATGGATTGGTAGGCACAGTCCTAATATGTGTCTCCAGGGGCCCAGCCTAGAGGGTGTGTGGCCCAAGACTTGGAGGACAGAAGTCTGAAAACACAAACTCAGCTTCGGTTTGGGGACGTGGGTATGGCAGGCCCGATCTACAAACCATGAGAAGAACTCTTCAGGATATGAATAAAGTGCGAGTCTGAGGCGCTTGCTCAGGCTTTTGTCTCTGGATTTTGTATCAGCGATGGCCGTGGAATGTCCGGGAGGCCTCATGGGCCATGGACGAATCTTCCTCTCTGAGGATTTGGCCCGATTCCCAATTGCTTTTCGTCAATCTGTGGGATGGGAGGACTCATTTAAGTTTTGTTACCTCAGGTGTCCCACCAAAAGAGGAATTCCAAAGCAAAGCCGTGGGGAAGACTGAAGGGACAACCCGAACTATGGTTAAAAATTGGGGCCTAGGGGCATGGCAAGCCCAATATGCTATCTCTTCATCCAGCCACTGAGTGGCCTTACTTGAGGACTGGGCTCAGCCTGAGGGTCACAATGTGCGTTTGTGACCAATGTGGCCGGCGAGCATGGGCAAGGCCTCATGGGCCACACAGGTTTCAACTACACTGACGTTGGACAACCTGCCAACCACAAGGTTTCTTGCCATGGGGAAGGAGTTCTGATTTCTGCATAACCTTCAACCCTGGGCAGTGATTGTAGATAAGGTCTAGGTTCTGAAACCTGAAAACCGAGGTTGGGAAAATATGACGACCTAAGGCCACAGCGGCTCGATGTGCTCAGTGTGCGGCCAGCTGTCTGGGAGGTGCCAGGGGGTCCAGGCTCAGGCTGTGTCAGAAAGGGCATTAGTGCCCTGGTCAGCCTATGTATTTGGAGTACAGCCAAGTTCGGTGCAGGTTGATCCTTATTTGGGGTTACTGGGTAGCCCCAGAGGACAATGTTTTTCTTCTGGAGGGCGGGCAGGGTGCTGCATTGTATTTCTGGATTGCCAAACTGGAGGGCTTGTGGGCCAGTAGTCTGACGACCAAAGTCTGAGAACACAAGCTAGGCTTAGGTTTCTGGGTGAGGCCATGGCAGACACAATCTACAGACCTGAATCGAGATCTCGTGCATCTGAAGTCAGGGCGAGGATCAGACGATCGCTCAGGTTGGAGTTTCTGTCCCTGATGGCCCCTTCATGAATGGGGGGGGGGCATCACGAGGCCATGGGGGTTTTCCCACGATGGGAGTTGTGAGAAGCTCCAAACTGCAGAGAGTCTTCTGCAGGATAATTGAGACCTGTTGCTTGGGTCCAGGCCAATGATTCTGAGCAGGGTTCTAAGGATGGATTGCTGGGTAGCCCACCTCGCATTCCAATTGTCTCCTAGCAACAAGACAGTTTAGATCTCCTGGTTCTGTGGGGAGCAACCGAGGACGCTGAGTTGAAATGGACACCCCTGAGGAAGGGCGCTAATGTGCTTTTGTGTCTATGGAGACCTTGGAATGAAGCGGTGGCACTGGGGACCTAAAGGGTTCTCCTAAACAGAGGCTTTGACACAGCTCCAACGTGCAAGTTTCCCATGTGTAGATGAGATGTTTTCTGATGGGTGAGTCAAGAAACAGCTATATGCTGTTTTGATATCCAGGCCTCTGAGGAGAGATGCCTGGAAACCAAAGCAATGGATCTGATTAGTGCCTAGGGGCCTGTTCTTTCCTTTTTACCTCTGGAGACATCTGTCTATGGGTCTGAGTGCAGGTAGGTGCTCAGGTGGGCTCAGATTGCCCCTGTTTTTCCTGGGAAGCCACCACTATTGAGATGGATCAGGGACTTTGGAGGTTTATCCTATTAGAATTGTAGTGGCCATTGGAATGGGCACACACAATTCCCTTGGAGAGGGCAAGTACAGTCCTCAGGTTTGGCTCCAGGGGCCTGAGCCTGTAGGTTGTGTAAGCCAGTGCTGTTTGGACAGTTGTCTGAAAACACAAACTCGGCTTATGTTTCGGGTCATAGTTATGGCAGGACTGACCTACAGACCATGAGGAGAACTCTTCGGGATTTGAAAAAAGGGCGAGTGTGAGGCTCCTGCTCAAGTTTTTGTCTCTGGATTTCGTGTCACTCATGGTCGTGGAATTTCTGGGTGACTTCATGGGAAATGGACGAGTCTTACTCTCTGGTGGTTTGGCCCCGTCCAAAGAGTTTGGGGTCAGTCTGTGGGCTGGAAGAAGTCCGTTTTTTTTTTGTTGTTGTTGTTCTTGTTGTTGTTGTTTTCTTTTTTAACCTCAGGTGTCCCACCAAATGAGGGATTCCAGAGTAGAGCCCTGGGGTGGGGCGACTGGACAATCAGAAATCTGGTTAAAAATTGGGGCCTAGGGACATGTCAAGCCCATTATGACATCTAAATATCCAGCCACTGAAAGTACTTACTAGAGGACCGGACTCATGCTGAGGGTCACAATGCGTATGTATGCCCTCTTCGCACGCAAGAATGGGTGGGGCCTCAGGGTGTATGCTGGTTTCTCCTACACTGAACGTTGGACAACTTGCCAACCACAAGGGTTCTTGCCATGGGTAAGGAGGAGTTCTGATTTCTGCATCACACTCACCCCTGGCCAGTGATTGGAGATAAGGTCTCAGTTCTGAAGCCTGAAAACGGAGGTAGGGAAGAGATGATGACCTAAGGCCATGGCGGGTTTTATGTGCTCAGTGTGCGGTCAGCTTTCTGGGTGTTGGTCAGGAGATCCAGGCTCAGGTTGTGTTCGACAGTGCATTAGTGCCCAGGTTAGATTATATAATTTGGGTAACGTCGAGTTCTGTGTAGGTTTATCCTCATTTAAGGTGCCTGGGCAGCTCATGAGGCAATAATTTTTTTTCTAGAGGGCAGGCAGAGTGCTGCATTGTGGGTCCGGAATTGCCAACCTTGAGGGCTTCGGGGCCAGGAGTGTGAGGACGGAAGTCTGAGAAGACAAGCTAGACTTGGGATTCAGGGCGAGGGCACGGCAGGTACCCCCTGCAGATCTGAACCAATATCTCATGCATCTGAAGTCAGGGCGAGGATCAGACATTGGCTCAGGTTGGAGTTTCTGTGCATGACGGCAGCTTCATGAAGGGAGCGGAATATCGGGGCCATTGAGGTTTTCCCACGTTGGGAGGTGTGGGATGCCCCCTTCAGGATTCCCTCTGCGGGACAATTGAGACCTGTTGGACAGCTCCAAGACATCCCATATGGAATAACTCCAGAGCACCGTTCGCGGATGGATGCCTGGGAAGCCCGCCTCGCATTCCAATTGTCTCCTAGCAACAAGAGAGTTTGGATCTGATGGCTCTGCCGGAGCAACCGGGGTGGCTGAGTTGAAATTGACTTTCCTGAGGATGGGTCCTAATGTATTTTTGTGTCCATGAGGGCCTTGGAATGGGGCGGTGGCACCGGGACCCTGAAGTACTCTCCTAAGCTTTGGACATGGCTCCCATGCAAAGGTTTCCTTGTGGAGACGAGATGAGTTCTGATGGGTGCCTCAGGAAAACCCCTATGCTCGTATTGGAATCAGGCTTTTGAGGACACATGCCTGTAACCCAAAGCAATGGATCCTATTATGGCCTAGGGTCCTGTCTGGTTCAATCTTCTTCTCTGGGGACATCCATCTATGGTATGAGTGGAGGTCGATTATCAGCTGGTGTCAGACAGCCCTTGTTTGTTCCGTGCGACCTACACTATTGGGATGGCCTCAGGGACTTTGGAGGTTTCTCCTAATTTGTAGGATTTTGGACCATGGAATGGGCAGAATTCCCATGGATTGGTAGGCACAGTCCTAATGTGTGTCTCCAGGGGCCCAGCCTTGAGGGTGTGTGGCCCAAGACTTGGAGGACAGAAGTCTGAAAACACAAACTCAGCTTCGGTTTGGGGACGTAGGTATGGCAGGCCCGATCTACAAACCATGAGAAGAATTCTTCAGGATATGAAGAAAGTGCGAGTCTGAGGCGCTTGCTCAGGCTTTTGTCTCTGGATTTTGTATCAGCGATGGCCGTGGAATGTCGGGGAGGCCTCATGGGCCATGGACGAATCTTCCTCTCTGAGGATTTGGCTCGATTCCCAATTCCTTTTCGTCAATCTGTGGGATGGGAGGACTCATTTTAGTTTTGTTACCTCAGGTGTCCCACCAAAAGAGGAATTCCAAAGCAAAGCCGTGGGGAAGACTGAAGGGACAACCCGAACTATGGTTAAAAATTGGGGCCTAGGGGCATGGCAAGCCCAATATGCTATCTCTTCATCCAGCCACTGAGTGGCCTTACTTGAGGACTGGGCTCAGCCTGAGGGTCACAATGTGCGTTTGTGACCAATGTGGCCGGCGAGCATGGGCGGGGCCTCATGGGCCACACTGGTTTCAACTACACTGAACGTTGGACAACATGCCAACCACAAGGTTTCTTGCCATGGGGAAGGAGTTCTGATTTCTGCATCACCTTCAACCCTGGGCTGTGATTGGAGATAAGGTCTAGGTTCTGAAACCTGAAAACCGAGGTTTGGAAAAGATGACGACCTAAGGCCACGGCGGCTCGATGTGCTCAGTGTGCGGCCAGCTGTCTGGGAGGGGCCAGGGGGTCCAGGTACAGGCTGTGTCAGAAAGGGCATTAGTGCCCTGGTCAGCCTATGTATTTGGGGTACAGCCAAGTTCGGTGCAGGTTGATCCTTATTTGGGGTTACTGGGTAGCCCCAGAGGACAATGTTTTTCTCTGGAGGGCGGGCAGGGTGCTGCATTGTAATTCTGGATTGCCAAACTGGAGGGATTGTGGGCCAGTAGTCTGACGACCAAAGTCTGAGAACACAAGCTAGGCTTAGGTTTCTGGGTGCGGCCATGGCAGGCATAATCTACAGACCTGAATCGAGATCTCGTGCATCTGAAGTCAGGGCGAGGATCAGATGATCGCTCAGGTTGGAGTTTCTGTCCCTGATGGCCCCTTCATGAATGGGGGGGTCATCACGAGGCCATGGGGATTTTCCCACGATGGGAGTTGTGACAAGCTTCAAACTGCAGAGAGTTTTCTGCAGGACAATTGAGACCTGTTGCTTGGGTCCAGGCCAATGATTCTGAGCAGGGTTCTAAGGATGGATGGCTGGGGAGCCCACCTCGCATTCCAATTGTCTCCTAGCAACAAGACAGGTTAGATCTCCTGGATCTGTGGGGAGCAACCGAGGACGCTGAGTTGAAATGGACACCCCTGGGGTTGGGTCCTAATGTGCTTTTGTGTCTATGGAGACCTTGGAATGAAGCGGTGGCACTGGGGCCCTAAAGGGTTCTCCTAAACAGAGGCTTTGACACAGCTCCAACGTGCAAGTTTCCCATGTGTAGATGAGATGTTTTCTGATGGGTGAGTCAAGAAACAGCTATATGCTGTTTTGATATCCAGGCCTCTGAGTAGAGATGCCTGGAAAACTAAGCAGTGGATCTGATTAGTGCCTAGGGGCCTGTTCTTTCCTTTTTACCTCTGGAGACATCTGTTTATGGGTCTGAGTGTAGGTAGGTGCTCAGTTCGGCTAGATTGCCCCTGTTTTTCCTGGGAAGCCACCACTATTGAGATGGATCAGGGACGTTGGAGGTTTATCCTATTAGAATTGTAGTGGCCATTGGAATGGGCACACACAATACCCTTGGAGAGGGCAAGTACAGTCCTCAGGTTTGGCTCCAGGGGCCTGAGCCTGTAGGTTGTGTAGGCCAGGGCTGTTTGGACAGTTGTCTGAAAACACAAACTCGGCTTATGTTTCGGGTCATAGGTATGGCAGGACTGACCTACAGACCATGAGGAGAACTCTTCGGGATTTGAAAAAAGGGCGTGTGTGAGGCTCCTGCTCAAGTTTTTGTCTCTGAATATCGTGTCACTCATGGTCGTGGAATTTCTGGGTGACTTCATGGGAAATGGACGAGTCTTACTCTCTGGTGGTTTGGCCCCGTCCAAAGAGTTTGGGGTCAATCTGTGGGCTGGAAGAAGTCCGTTTTTTTTTTGTTCTTGTTGTTGTTGTTTTCTTTTTTAACCTCAGGTGTCCCACCAAATGAGGTATTCCATAGTAGAGCCCTGGGGAGGGGCGACTGGACAATCAGAAATCTGGTTAAAAATTGGGGCCTAGGGACATGTCAAGCCAATTATGACATCTAATGGTCCAGCCACTGAGAGGACTTACTAGAGGACAGGACTCATGCTGAGAGTCACAATGCATATGTATACCCTCGTCGCATGCAAGAATGGGCGGGGCCTCAGGGTGAATGCTGGTTTCTCCTACACTGAACGTTGGACAACGTGCCAACCACAAGGGTTCTTTCCATGGGTAAGGAGGAGATCTGATTTCTGCATCACACTCACCCCTGGGCAGTGATTGGAGATAAGGTCTCGGTTCTGAAGCCTGAAAACGGAGGTAGGGAAGAGATGATGACCTAAGGCCATGGCGGGTTTCATGTGCTCAGTGTGCGGTCAGCTCTCTGGGTGTTGGTCAGGAGATCCGGGCTCAGGTTGTGTTCGACAGTGCATTAGTGCCCAGGTTAGACTATATAATTTGGGTAACGTCGAGTGCTGTGTAGGTTTATCCTCATTTAAGGTGCCTGGGCAGCTCCTGAGGCAAAAATTTTTTTTCTAGAGGGCAGGCAGAGTGCTGCATTGTGGGTCCGGAATTGCCAACCTTGAGGGCTTCGGGGCCAGGAGTGTGAGGACGGAAGTCTGAGAAGACAAGCTAGACTTGGGTTTCAGGTTGAGGGCACGGCAGGTACCCCCTGCAGATCTGAACCAATATCTCATGCATCTGAATTCAGGGCGAGGATCAGATGTTGGCTCAGGTTGGAGTTTCTGTGCATGACGGCCGCTTCGTGAAGGGAGCGGAATCTCGGGGCCATTGAGGTTTTCCCACTTTGGGAGTTGTGGGAAGCCCCCTTCAAGGATTCCTTCTGCGGGACAATTGAGACCTGATGGACAGCTCCAGGACATCCCATATGGAATGACTCCAGAGCACCGTTCGTGGATGGATGCCTGGGAAGCCCGCCTCACATTCCAATTGTCTCCTAGCAACAAGACAGTTTAGATCTGATGGCTCTGCCGGAGCAACCGGGGTGGCTGAGTTGAAATGGACTTTCCTGAGGATGGGTCCTAATGTGTTTTTGTGTCCATGAGGGCCTTGTAATGGGGCGGTTGCACCGGGACCCTGAAGTACTCTCCTAAGCTTTGGACATGGCTCCCATGCACAGGTTTCCTTGTGGAGATGAGATGAGTTCTGATGGGTGCCACAGGAAAACCCCTATGCTCGTATTGGAATCAGGCTTTTGAGGACACATGCCTGTAACCCAAAGCAATGGATCCTATTATGGCCTAGGGTCCTGTCTGGTTCAATCTTCTTCTCTGGGGACATCCATCTATGGTATGAGTGGAGGTCGATTATCAGCTGGTGTCAGACAGCCCTTGTTTGTTCCGGGCGACCTACACTATTGGGATGGCCTCAGGGACTTTGGAGGTTTCTCCTAATTTGTATGATTTTGGACCATGGAATTGGCAGAATTCCCATGGATTGGTAGACACAGTCCTAATGTGTGTCTCCAGGGGCCCAGCCTGGAGGGTGTGTGGCCCAAGACTTTGAGGACAGAAGTCTGAAAACACAAACTCAGCTTAGGTTTGGGGACGTAGGTATGGCAGGCCCGATCTACAAACCATGAGAAGAACTCTTCAGGATATGAAGAAAGTGCGAGTCTGAGGCGCTTGCTCAGGCTTTTGTCTCTGGATTTTGTATCAGCGATGGCCGTGGAATGTCGGGGAGGCCTCATGGGCCATGGACGAATCTTCCTCTCTGAGGATTTGGCCCGATTCCCAATTGCTTTTCGTCAATCTGTGGGATGGGAGGACTCATTTCAGTTTTGTTACCTCAGGTGTCCCACCAAAAGAGGAATTCCAAAGCAAAGCCGTAGGGAAGACTGAAGGGACAACCCCAACTATGGTTAAAAATTGGGTCCTAGGGGCATGGCAAGCCCAATATGCTATCTCTTCATCCAGCCACTGAGTGGCCTTACTTGAGGACTGGGCTCAGCCTGAGGGTCACAATGTGCGTTTGTGACCAATGTGGCCGGCGAGCATGGGCGGGGCCTCATGGGCCACACTGGTTTCAACTACACTGAACGTTGGACAACAGGCCAACCACAAGGTTTCTTGCCATGGGGAAGGAGTTCTGATTTCTGCATCACCTTCAACCCTGGGCAGTGATTGTAGATAAGGTCTAGGTTCTGAAACCTGAAAACCGAGGTTTGGAAAAGATGACGACCTAAGGCCACGGCGGCTCGATGTGCTCAGTGTGCGGCCAGCTGTCTGGGAGGGGCCAGGGGGTCCAGGCTCAGGCTGTGTCAGAAAGGGCATTAGTGCCCTGGTCAGCCTATGTATTTGGGGTACAGCCAAGTTCGGTGCAGGTTGATCCTCATTTGGGGTTACTGGTTAGCCCCAGAGGACAATGTTTTTCTTCTGGAGGGCGGACAGGGTGCTGCATTGTAGATCTGGATTGCCAAACTGGAGGGCTTGTGGGCCAGTAGTCTGACGACCAAAGTCTGAGAACACAAGCTAGGCTTAGGTTTCTTGGTGAGGCCATGGCAGGCACAATCTACGGACCTGAATCGACATCTCGTGCATCTGAAGTCAGGGCGAGGATCAGACGATCGCTCAGGTTGGAGTTTCTGTCCCTGATGCCCCCTTCATGAATGGGGGGGCATCACGAGGCCATGGGGGTTTTCCCACGATGGGAGTGGTGAGAAGCTCCAAACTGCAGAGAGTCTTCTGCAGGACAATTGAGACCTGTTGCTTGGGTCCAGGCCAATGATTCTGAGCAGGGTTCTAAGGATGGATGGCTGGGTAGCTCGCCTCACATTCCAATTGTCTCCTAGCAACAAGAGGTTAGATCTCCTGGATCTGTGGGGAGCAACCGAGGACGCTGAGTTGAAATGGACACTCCTGGGAATGGGTCCTAATGTGCTTTTGTGTCTATGGAGACCTTGGAATGAAGCGGTGGCACTGGGGCCCTAAAGGCTTCTCCTAAACAGAAGCTTTGACACAGCTCCAACGTGTAAGTTTCCCATGTGTAGATGAGATGTTTTCTGATGGGTGAGTCAAGAAACAGCTATATGCTGTTTTGATATCCAGGCCTCTGAGGAGAGATGCCTGGAAACCAAAGCAATGGATCTGATTAGTGCCTAGGGGCCTGTTATTTCCTTTATACCTCAGGGGACATCTGTCTATGGGTCTGAGTGCAGGTAGGTGCTCAGTTGGGCTCAGATTGCCCCTGTTTTTCCTGGGAAGCCACCACTATTGAGATGGATCAGGGACTTTGGAGGTTTATCCTATTAGAAGGGTTGTGGCCATTGGAATGGGCACACACAATACCCTTGGAGAGGGCAAGTACAGTCCTCAGGTTTGGCTCCAGGGGCGTGAGCCTGTAGGTTGTGTAGGCCAGGGCTGTTTGGACAGTTGTCTGAAAACACAAACTCGGCTTATGTTTCGTGTCATAGGTATGGCAGGACTGACCTACAGACCATGAGGAGAACTCTTTGGGATTTGAAAAGAGGGCGAGTGTGAGGCTCCTGCTCAAGTTTTTGTCTCTGGATATCGTGTCACTCATGGTCGTGGAATTTCTGGGTGACTTCATGGGAATTGGACGAGTCTTACTCTCTGATGGTTTGGCCCCGTCCAAAGAGTTTGGGGTCAATCTGTGGGCTGGAAGAAGTCCGTTTTGTTGTTGTTGTTGTTGTTGTTTTCTTTTTTAACTTCAGGTGTCCCACAAAATGAGGAATTCCAGAGTAGAGCCCTGGGGAGGGGCGACTGGACAGTCAGAAATCTGGTTAAAAATAGGGGCCTAGGGACATGTCAAGCCCATTATGATATCTAATGGTCCAGCCACTGAGAGGACTTACTAGAGGACAGGACTCATGCTGAGGGTCACAATGCGTATGTATTCCCTAGTCGCACGCAAGAATGGGTGGGGCCTCCGGGTGAATGCTGGTTTCTCCTACACTGAACGTTGGACAACGTGCCAACCACAAGGGTTCTTGCCATGGGTAAGGAGGAGTTCTGATTTCTGCATCACACTCACCCCTGGGCAGTGATTGGAGATAAGGTCTCGGTTCTGAAGCCTGAAAACGGAGGTAGGGAAGAGATGATGACCTAAGGCCACGGCGGGTTTTATGTGCTCAGTGTGCGGTCATCTTTCTGGGTGATGGTCAGGAGGTCCGGGCTCAGGTTGTGTTCGACAGTGCATTAGTGCCCAGGTTAGACTATATAATTTGGGTAACGTCGAATGCTGTGTATGTTTATACTCATTTAAGGTGCCTGGGCAGCTCATGAGGCAATAATTTATTTTCTAGAGGACAAGCAGAGTGCTGCATTGTGGGTCCGGAATTGACAAACTTGAGGGCTTCGGGGCCAGGAGTGTGAGGACGGAATCCTGAGAAGACAAGCTAGACATGGGTTTCAGGGCGAGGGCATGGCAGGTACCCCCTGCAGATCTGAACCAATATCTCATGCATCTGAAGTCAGGGCGAGGATCAGATGTTGGCTCAGGTTGGAGTTTCTGTGCATGACGGCCGCTTCATGAAGGGAGCGGAATCTCGGGGCCATTGAGGTTTTCCCACGTTGGGAGTTGTGGGATGCCCCCTTCAAGGATTCCTTCTGCAGAACAATTGAGACCTGTTGGACAGCTCCAGGACATTTCATATGGAATGACTCCAGAGCACTGTTCGCGGATGGATGCCTGGGAAGCAGGCCTCGCATTCCAATTGTCTCCTAGCAACAAGACAGTTTAGATCTGATGGCTCTGCCGGAGCAACCGGGGTGGCTGATTTGAAATGGACTTTCCTGAGGATGGGTCCTAATGTGTTTTTGTGTCCATGAGGGCCTTGGAATGGGGCAGTGGCACCGGGACCCTGAAGTACTCTCCTAAGCATTGGACATGGCTCCCATGCACAGGTTTCCTTGTGGAGACGAGATGAGTTCTGATGGGTGCCTCAGGAAAACACCTATGCTCGTATTGGAATCAGGCTTTTGAGGACACATGCCTGTAACCCAAAGCAATAGATCCTATTATGGCCTAGGGTCCTGTCTGGTTCAATTTCTTCTCTGGCGACATCCATCAATGGTATGAGTGGAGGTCGATTATCAGCTCGTGTCAGGCAGCCCTTGTTTGTTCCGGGCGAACTACACTATTGGGATGGCCTCAGAGATTTTGGAGGTTTCTCCTAATTTGTACAATTTTGGACCATGGAATGGGCAGAAATCCCATGGATTGGTAGGCACAGTCCTAAAGTGTGACTCCAGGGGCCCAGCCTGGAGGGTGTGTGGCCCAAGACTTTGAGGACAGAAGTCTGAAAACACAAACTCAGCTTAGGTTTGGGGACGTAGGTATGGCAGGCCCGATCTACAAACCATGAGAAGAACACTTCAGGATATGAAGAAAGTGCGAGTCTGAGGCGCTTGCTCAGGCTTTTGTCTCTGGATTTTGTATCAGCGATGGCCGTGGAATGTCGGGGAGGCCTCATGGGCCAAGGACGAATCTTCCTCTCTGAGGATTTGGCCCGATTCCCAATTGCTTTTCGTCAATCTGTGGGATGGGAGGACTCATTTCAGTTTTGTTACCTCAGGTGTCCCACCAAAAGAGGAATTCCAAAGCCAAGCCGTGGGGAAGATTGAAGGGACAACCCGAACTATGGTTAAAAATTGGGGCCTAGGGGCATGGCAAGCCCAATATGCTATCTCTTCATCCAGCCACTGAGTGGCCTTACTTGAGGACTGGGCTCAGCCTGAGGGTCACAATGTGTGTTTGTGACCAATGTGGCCCGCGAGCATGGGCGGGGCCTCATGGGCCTCACTGCTTTCAACTACACTGAACGTTGGACAACATGCCAACCACAAGGTTTCTTGCCATGGGGAAGGAGTTCTGGTTTCTGCATCACCTTCAACCCTGGGCAGTGATTGGAGATAATATCTAGGTTCTGAAACCTGAAAACCGAGGTTGGGAAGAGATGACGCCCTAAGGCCACGGCGACTCGATGTGCTCAGTGTGCAGCCAGCTGTCTGGGATGGGCAAGGGGTCCATGCTCAGGCTGTGTCAGAAAGGGCATTAGTGCCCTGGTCTGCCTATGTATTTGGGGTATAGGCAAGGTCGGTGCAGTTTGATTCTCATTTTGGGTTACTGGGTAGCCCCAGAGGGCATTGTTTTTTTTCTGGAGGGCCGGCAGAGTGCTGCATTGTAGTTCTGGATTGCCAAACTGGAGGGCTTGTGGGCCAGTAGTCTGACGACCAAAGTCTGAGAACACAAGCTGGGCTTAGGTTTCTGGGTGAGGCCATGGCAGGCACAATCTACAGACCTAAATCGAGATCTCGTGCATCTGAAGTCAGGGCGAGGATCAGACGATCGCTCAGGTTGGAGTTTCTGTCCCTGATGGCCCCTTCATGAATGGGGGGGCATCACGAGGCCATGGGGGTTTTCCCACGATGGGAGTTGTGAGAAGCTCCAAACTGCAGAGAGTGTTCTGCAGGACAATTGAGACCTGTTGTTTGGCTCCAGGCCAATGATACTGAGCAGGGTTCTAAGGATGGATGTCTGGGTAGCCCAACTCGCATTCCAATTGTCTCCTAGCAACAAGACAGGTTAGATCTCCTGGATCTGTGGGGAGCAACCGAGGACGCTGAGTTGAAATGGACACCCCTGGGGATGGGTCCTAATGTGCTTTTGTGTCTATGGAGACCTTGGAATGAAGCGGTGGCCCTGCGGCCCTAAAGGGTTCTCCTAAACAGAGGCTTTGACACAGCTCCAACGTGCAAGTTTCCCATGTGTAGATTAGATGTTTTCTGATGGGTGAGACAAGAAACAGCTATATGCTGCTTTTGAAATCCAGGCCTCTGAGGAGAGATGCCTGGAAACCAAAGCAATGGATCTGATTAGTGCCTAGGGGCCTGTTCTTTCCTTTTTACCTCTGGGGACATCTGTCTATGGGTCTGAGTGCAGGTAGGTGCTCAGTTGGGCTAAGATAGCCCCTGTTTATCCTGGGAAGCCACCACTATTTAGATGGATATTGACTTTGGAGATTTATCCTATTAGAAGGGTTTTGGCCATTGGAATGGGCACACACAATTCCCTTGGAGAGGGCAAGTACAGTCCTCAGGTTTGGCTCCAGGGGCCTGAGCCTGTAGGTTGTGTAGACCAGGGCTGTTTGGACAGTTGTCTGAAAACACAAACTCGGCTTATGTTTCGGGTCATAGGTATGGCAGGACCGATCTACAGACCATGAGGAGAACGCTTCGGGATTTGTAAAAAGGGCGTGTGTGAGGCTCCTGCTCAAGTTTTTTTCTCTGGATATCGTGTCACTCATGGTCGTGGAATTTCTGGGTGACTTCATGGGAAATGGACGAGTCTTACTCTCAGGTGGTTTGTCCCCGTCCAAAGAGTTTGGGGTCATTCTGTGGGCTGGAAGAAGTCCGTTTTTTGTTGTTGTTGTTGTTGCTTTTTTCTTTTTTAACCTCAGGTGTCCCACCATATGAGGGATTCCAGAGTAGAGCCCTGGGGAGGGAAGACTGGACAATCAGAAATCTGGTTCAAAATTGGGGCCTACGGACATGTCAAGCCCATTATGACATCTAATGGTCCAGCCACTGAGAGGACTTACTAGAGGACAGGACTCATGCTGAGGGTCACAATGCGTGTGTATGCCCTCGTCGCACTCAAGAATGGGCAGGGCCTCAGGGTGAATGCTGGTTTCTCCTACACTGAACGTTGGACTACGTGCCAACCACAAGGGTTCCTGCCATGGGTAAGGGGGAGTTCTGATTTCTGCATCACACTCACCCCTGGGCATTGATTGGAGATAAGGTCTCGGTTCTGAAGCCTGAAAACTGAGGTAGCGAAGAGAAGATGACCTAAGGCCATGGCGGGTTTTATGTGCTCAGTGTGCGGTCAGCTTTCTGAGTGTTGGTCAGGAGGTCCGGGCTCAGGTTTGTTCGACAGTGCATTAGTGCCCAGGTTAGACTATATAATTTGGGTAAAGTCGTGTGCTGTGTAGGTTTACCCTCATTTAAGTTTCCTGGGCAGCTCATGAGGCAATAATTTTTTTTCTAGAGGGCAGGCAGAGTGCTGCATTGTGGGTCCGGTATTGCCAAACTTGAGGGCTTCGGGGCCAGGAGTGTGAGGACGGAAGTCTGAGAAGACAAGCTAGACTTGGGTTTCAGGGCGAGGGCACGGCAGGTACCCCCTGCAGATCTGAACCAATATCTCATGCATCTGAAGTCAGGGCGAGGATCAGACGTTGGCTCAGGTTGGAGTTTCTGTGCATGACGGCCGCTTCATGAAGGGAGCGGAATCTCGTGGCCATTGAGGTTTTCCCACGTTGGGAGTTGTGGGATGCCCCCTTCAAGGATTCCTTCTGCGGGACAATTAAGACCTGTTGGACAGCTCCAGGACATCCCATATGGAATGCCTCCAGATCACCGTTCGTGGATGGATGCCTGGGAAGCCCGCCTCGCATTCCAATTGTCTCCTAGCAACAAGACAGTTTAGATCTGATGGCTCTGCCGGAGCAACCGGGGTGGCTGAGTTGAAATGGACTTTCCTGAAAATGGGTCCTAATGTGTTTTTGTGTCCATGAGGGCCTTGGAATGGGGCGGTGACACCGGGACCCTGAAGTACTCTCCTAAGCTTTGGACATGGCTCCCATGCACAGGTTTCTTTGTGGAGACGAGATGACTTCTGATGGGTGCCTCAGGAAAACCCCTATGCTCGTATTAAAATCAGGCTTTTGAGGACACATGCCTGTAACCCAAAGCAATGGATCCTATTATGGCCTAGGATCCTGTCTGGTTCAATCTTCTTCTCTGGGGACATCCATCTATGGTATGAGTGGAGGTCGATTATCAGCTGGTGTCAGACAGCCCTTGTTTGTTCCGGGCGACCTACACTATTGGGATGGCCTCAGGGACTTTGGAGTTTTCTCCTACTTTGTACGATTTTGGACCATGGAATGGGCAGAATTCCCATGGATTGGTAGGCACAGTCCTAATGTGTGGCTCCAGGAGCCCAGCCTGGAGGGTGCGTGGACCAAGTCTTTGAGGACAGAAGTCTGAAAACACAAACTCAGCTTAGGTTTGGGGACGTAGGTATGACAGGCCCGATCTACAAACCATGAGAAGAACTCTTCAGAATATGAAGAAAGTGCGATTCTGAGGCGCTTGCTCAGGCTTTTGTCTCTGGATTTTGTATCAGCGATGGCCGTGGAATGTCGGGGAGGCCTCATGGGCCATGGACGAATCCTCCTCTCTGAGGATTTGGCCCGATTCCAATTGCTTTTCATCAATCTGTGGGATGGGAGGACTCATTTCAGTTTTGTTACCTCAGGTGTCTCACCAAAGGAGGAATTCCAAAGTAAAGCCGTGGGGAAGACTGAAGGGACAACCCGAACTATGGTTAAAAATTGGGGACTAGGGGCATGGCAAGCCAAATATGCTATCTCTTCATCCAGCCACTGAGTGGCCTTACTTGAGGACTGGGCTCAGCCTGAGGGTCACAATGTGTGTTTGTGACCAATGCGGCCCGTGAGCATGGGCGGGGCCTCAAGGGCCACACTGGTTTCAACTACTTTGAACGTTGGACAACATGCCAACCACAAGGTTTTTTGCTTTGGGGAAGGAGTTCTGATTTCTGCATCACCTTCAACCCTGGGCAGGGATTGGAGATAATGTCTAGGTTCTGAAACCTGAAACCGAGGTTGTGAAGAGATGACGACCTAAGGCCACGGCGGCTCGATGTGCTCAGTGTGCGTCCAGCTGTCTGGGAGGGGCCAGGGTGTCCAGGCTCAGGCTGTGTCAGAAAGGACATAAGTGCCCTGGTCTGCCTTTGTATTTGGGGTACAGCCAAGGTCGGTGCAGGTTGATCCTCATTTGGGGTTACTGGGTAGCCCCAGAGGACAATGTTTTTTCTTCTGGAGGGCAGGCAGAGTGCTAAATTGTAGTTCTGGATTGCCAAACTGGACGGCTTGTGGGCCAGTAGTCTGACGACAAAAGTCTGAGAACACAAGCTAGGCTTAGGCCTCTGGGTGAGGCCATGGCAGGCACAATCTACAGACCTGAATCGAGATCTCGTGCTTCTGAAGTCAGGGCGAGGATCAGACGATCGCTCTGGTTGGAGTTTCTGTCCCTGATGGCCCCTTCATGAATGGGGGGGCATCACGAGGCCACGGGGGTTTTCCCACGATGGGCGTTGTGAGAAGCTCCAAAGTGCAGAGAGTCTTCTGCAGGACAATTGAGACCTGTTGTTTGGCTCCAGGCCAATGATTCTGAGCAGGCTTCTAAGGATGGTTGGCTGGGTAGCCCACCTCGCATTCCAATTGTCTCCTAGCAACAAGACAGGTTAGATCTCCTGGATCTGTGGGGAGCAACCGAGGACGCTGAGTTGAAATGGACACCCCTGGGGATGGGTCCTAATGTGCTTTTGTGTCTATGGAGACCTTGGAATGAAGCGGTGGCCCTGGGGCCCTAAAGGGTTCTCCTAAACAGAGGCTTTGACACAGCTCCAACGTGCAAGTTTCCCATGTGTAGATGAGATGTTTTCTGATATGTGAGTCAAGAAACAGCTATATGCTGCTTTTGAAATCCAGGCCTCTGAGGAAAGATGCCTGGAAACCAAAGCAATAGATCTGATTAGTGCCTAGGGGCCTGTTCTTTCCTTTTTACTTCTGGGGACATCTGTCTATGGGTCTGAGTGCAGGTAGGTGCTCAGTTGGGCTCAGATTGCCCCTGTTTTTCCTGGGAAGCCACCACTATTGAGATGGATCAGGGACTTTGGAGATTTATCCTATTAAAAGGGTTGTGGCCTTTGGAATGGGCACACACAATTCCCTTGGAGAGGGCAAGTACAGTCCTCAGGTTTGGCTCCAGGGGCCTGAGCCTGTAGGTTGTGTACGCCAGGGCTGTTTGGACAGTTTTCTGAAAACACAAACTCGGCTTATGTTTCGGGTCATAGGTATGGCAGGACTGACCTACAGACCATGAGGAGAACTCTTCGGGATTTGAAAGAAGGGCGAGTGTGAGGCTCCTGCTCAAGTTTTTATCTCTGGATATCGTGTCACTCGTGGTCGTGGAATTTCTGGGTGACTTCATGGGAAATGGACGAGTCTTACTCTCTGGTGGTTTGGCCCCGCCCAAAGAGTTTGGGGTCATTCTGTGGGCTGGAAGAAGTCCGTTTTTTTCTTGTTGTTCTTGTTTTCTTTTTTAACCTCAGGTGTCCCACCAAATGAGGGATTCCAGAGTAGAGCCCTCGGAGGGGCGACTGGACAATCAGAAATCTGGGTAAAATTGGGGCTAGGGACATGTCAAGCCCATTATGACATCTAATGGTCCAGCCACTGAGAGGACTTACTAGAGGACAGGACTCATGCTGAGGGTCACAATGCGTGTGTATGTCCTCGTCGCACTCAAGAATGGGCGGGTCCTCAGGGTGAATGCTGGATTCTCCTACACTGAACGTTGGACAACGTGCCAACCACAAGGGTTCTTGCCATGATTAAGGTGGAGTTCTGATTTCTGCATCACACTCACCCCTGGGCAGTGATTGGAGATAAGGTCTCGGTTCTGAAGCCTGAAAACTGAGGTAGCGAAGAGATGATGACCTAAGGCCATGGCGGGATTTATGTGCTAGGTGTGCGGTCATCTTTCTTTGTGTTGGTCAGGAGGTCCGGGCTCAGGTTGTGTTCGACAGTGCATTAGTGCCCAGGTTAGACTATATAATTTGGGTAAAGTCGAGTGCTGTGTAGGTTTATCCTCATTTAAGTTTCCTGAGCAGCTCATGAGGCAATAATTTTTTTTCTACAGGGCAGGCAGAGTGCTGCATTGTGGGTCCGGAATTGCCAAACTTGAGGGCTTCGGGGCCAGGAGTGTGAGGACGGAAGTCTGAGAAGACAAGCTAGACTTGGGTTTCAGGGCGAGGGCACGGCAGGTACGCCCTGCAGATCTGAACCAATATCTCATGCATCTGATGTCAGGGTGAGGATCAGACGTTGGCTCAGGTTGGATTTTCTGTGCATGACGGCCGCTTCATGAAGGGATCGGAATCTCGAGGCCATTGAGGTTTTCCCACGTTGGGAGTTGTGGGATGCCCCCTTCAAGGATTCCGTCTGCGGGACAATTGAGACCTGTTGGACAGCTCCAGGTCATCCCATATGGAATGACTCCAGAGCACCCTTCGCGGATGGATGCCTGGGAAGCCCGCCTCGCATTCCAATTGTCTCCTAGCATCAAGACAGTTTAGATCTGATGGCTCTGCCAGAGCAACCGGGGTGGCTGAGTTGAAATGGACTTTCCTGAGGATGGGTCCTAATGTGTTTTTGTGTCCATGAGAGCCTTGGAATGGGGCGGTGGCACCGGGAACCTGAAGTACTCTCCTAAAGTTTGGACATGGCTCCCATGCACAGGTTTCCTTGTGGAGACGAGACGAGTTCTGATGGGTGCCTCAGGAAGACCCCTATGCTCGTATTGGAATCAGGCTTTTGAGAACACATGCCTGTAACCCAAAGCCATGGTTCCTATTATGGCCTAGGGTCCTGTCTGGATCAATCTTCTTCTCTGGGGACATCCATCAATGGTATGAGTGGAGGTCGATTATCAGCTGGTGTCAGACAGCCCTTGTTTGTTCCGGGCGACCTACACTATTGGGATGGCCTCAGGGACTTTGGAGGTTTCTCCTAATATGTACGATTTTGGACCATGGAATGGGCAGAATTCCCATGGATTGGTAGCCACAGTCCTAATGTGTGGCTCCAAAAGCCCAGCCTGGAGGGTGCGTGGCCCAAGGCTTTGAGGACAGAAGTCTGAAAACACAAACTCAGCTTAGGTTTGGGGACGTAGGTATGGCAGGCCCGATCTACAAACCATGAGAAGAACTCTTCAGGATATGAAGAAAGTGCGAGTTTGAGGTGTTGCTCAGGCTTTTGTCTCTGGATTTTGTATCAGCGATGGCCGTGGAATGTCGGGGAGGCCTCATGGGCCATGGACGAATCCTCCTCTCTGAGGATTTGGCCCGATTCCAATTGCTTTTCGTCAATCTGTGGGATGGGAGGACTCATTTCAGTTTTGTTACCTCAGGTGTCCCACCAAAAGAGAAATTCCAAAGCATAGCCGTGGGGAAGACTGAAGGGACAACCCGAACTATGGTTAAATTTGGGGCCTAGGGGCATGGCAAGCCAAATATGCTATCTCTTCATCCAGCCACTGAGTGGCCTTACTTGAGGACTGGGCTCAGCCTGAGGGTCACAATGTGTGTTTCTGACCAATGTGGCCCGCGAGCATGGGCGGGGCCTCATGGGCCACACTGGTTTCAACTACTTTGAACGTTGGACAACATGCCAACCACAAGGTTTCTTGCCATGGGGAAGGAGTTCTGATTTCTGCATCACCTTCAACCCTGGGCAGTGATTGGAGATAAGGTCTAGGTTCTGAAACCTGAAAACCGAGGTTGGGAAGAGATGACGACCTAAGGCCACGGCGGCTCGATGTGCTCAGTGTGCGTCCAGCTGTCTGGGAGGGGCCAGGGGGTCCAGGCTGAGGGTGTGTCAGAAAGGACATTAGTGCCCTGGTCTGCCTTTGTATTTGGGGTACAGCCAAGGACGGTGCAGGTTCATTCTCATTTGGGGTTACTGGGTAGCCCCAGAGGACAATGTTTTTTCTTCTGGGGGGCAGGCAGAGTGCTGCATTGTAGTTCTGGATTGCCAAACTGGAGGGCTTGTGGGCCAGTAGTCTGACGACAAAAGTCTGAGAACACAGGCTCGGCTTAGGTTTCTGGGTGAGGCCATGGCAGGCACAATCTACAGACCTGAATCGAGATCTCGTGCATCTGTAGTCAGGGAAAGGATCAGACGATCGCTCAGGTTGAGTTTCTGTCCCTGATGGCCCCTTCATGAATGGGGGCGCATCACGAGGCAATGGGGGTTTTCCCACGATGGGAGTTTTGAGAAGCTCCAAACTGCAGAGGGTCTTCTGCAGGACAATTGAGACCTGTTGTTTGGCTCCAGGCCAATGATTCTGAGCAGGCTTCTAAGGATGGATGGCTGGGTAGCCCACCTCGCATTCCAATTGTCTCCTAGCAACAAGACAGGTTAGATCTCCTGGATCTGTGGGGAGCAACCGAGGACGCTGAGTTGAAATGGACACCCCTGGGGATGGGTCCTAATGTGCTTTTGTGTCTATGGAGACCTTGGAATGAAGCGGTGGCCCTGGGGCCCTAAAGGGTTCTCCTAAACAGAGGCTTTGACACAGCTCCAACGTGCAAGTTTCCCATGTGTAGATGAGATGTTTTCTGATGGGTGAGTCAAGAAACAGCTATATGCTGCTTTTGAAATCCAGGCCTCTGAGGAGAGATGCCTGGAAACCAAAGCAATGGATCTGATTAGTGCCTAGGGGCCTGTTCTTTCCTTTATACCTCAGGGGACATCTGTCTATGGGTCTGAGTGCAGGTAGGTGCTCAGTTGGGCTCAGATTGCCCCTGTTTTTCCTGGGAAGCCACCACTATTGAGATGGATCAGGGACTTTGGAGGTTTATCCTATTAGAAGGGTTTTGGCCATTGGAATGGGCACACACAATTCCCTTGGAGAGGGCAAGTACAGTCCTCAGGTTTGGCTCCAGGGGCCTGAGCCGGTAGGTTGTGTAGGCCAGGGCTGTTTGGACAGTTGTCTGAAAACACAAACTCGGCTTATGTTTCGGGTCATAAGTATGGCAGGACCGAACTACAGACCATGAGGAGAACTCTTCGGGATTTGAAAGAAGGGCGAGTGTGAGGCTCCTGCTCAAGTTTTTGTCTCTGGATATCGTGTCACTCATGGTCGTGTAATTTCTGGGTGACTTCATGGGAAATGAACGAGTCTAACTCTCTGGTGTTTTGGCCCCGTCCAAAGAGTTTGGGGTCATTCTGTGGGCTGGAAGAAGCCCGTATTTTCTTTTGTTGTTGTTGTTTTCTTTTTTAACCTCCGGTGTCCCACAAATGAGGAACTCCAGAGTAAAGCCCTGGGGAGGGGCGACTGGAAATCAGAAATCTGGTTAAAAATTGGGGCCTAGGGACAGGTCAAGCCCATTATGACATATAATGGTCCAGCCACTGAGAGGACTTACTAGAGCACAGGACTCATGCTGAGGGTCACAATGCGTGTGTATGCCCTCGTCGCACTCAAAAATGGCGGGGCCTCAGTGTGAATTCAGGTTTCTCCTACACTGAACGTTGGACAACGTGCCAACCACAAGGGTTCTTGCCATGGGTAAGGAGGAGTTCTGATTTCTGCATCACACTCACCCCTGGGCAGTGATTGGAGATAAGGTCTCGGTTCTGAAACCTGAAAACTGAGGTAGCGAAGAGATGATGACCTAAGGCCATGGCGGGATTTATGTGCTCAGTGTGCGGTCAGCTTTCTTTGTGTTGGTCAGGAGGTCCGGGCTCAGGTTGTGTTGGACAGTGCATTAATGCCCAGGTTAGACTATATAATTTGGGTAAAGTCGAGTGCTGTGTAGGTTTATCCTCATTTAAGTTGCCTGGGCAGCTCATGAGGCAATAATTTTTTTTCTAGAGGGCAGGCAGAGTGCTGCATTGTGGGTCCGGAATTGCCAAACTTGAGGGCTTCGGGGCCAGGAGTGTGAGGACGGAAGTCTGAGAAGACAAGCTAGACTTGGGTTTCAGGGCGAGGGCACGGCAGGTACCCCCTGCAGATCTGAACCAATATCTCATGCATCTGATGTCAGGGCGAGGATCAGACGTTGGCTCAGGTTGGATTTTCTGTGCATGACGGCCGCTTCATGAAGGGAGCGGAATCTCGAGGCCATTGAGTTTTTCCCACTTTGGGAGTTGTGGGATGCCCCCTTTAAGGATTCCGTCTGCTGGACAATTGAGACCTGTTGGACAGCTCCTGGACATCCCATATAGAATGACTCCAGAGCACCGTTGGCGGATGGATGCCTGGGAAGCCCGCCTCGCATTCCAATTGTCTCCTAGCAACAAGACAGTTTAGATCTGATGGCTCTGCCGGAGCAACCGGGGTGGCTGAGTTGAAATCGACTTTCCTGAGGATGGGCCCTCGTGTGTTTTTGTGTCCATGAGGGCCTTGGAATGGGGCGGTGGCACCGGGACCCTGAAGTACTCTCCTAAGCTTTGGACATGGCTCCCATGCACAGGTTTCCTTGTGGAGACGAGATGAGTTCTGATGGGTGCTTCAGGAAGACCCCTATGCTCATATTGGAATCAGGCTTGTGAGGACACATGCCTGTAACCCAAAGCAATGGATCCTATTATGGCCTAGGGTCCTGTCTGGTTCAATCTTCTTCTCTGGGGACATCCATCTATGGTATGAGTGGAGGTCGATTATCAGCTGGTGTCAGACAGCCCTTGTTTGTTCCGGGCGACCTACACTATTGGGATGGCCTCAGGGACGTTGGAAGTTTCTCCAAATTTGTGCGATTTTGGACCATGGAATGGGCAGAATTCCCATGGATTGGTAGGCACGGTCCTAATGTGTGGCTCCAGGGGCCCAGCCTGGAGTGTGTGTGGCCCAAAACTTTGAGAACAGAAGTCTGAAAACACAAACTCAGCTTAGGTTTGGGGACGTAGGTATGGCAGGCCCGATCTACAAGCCATGAGAAGATCTCTTCAGGATATGAAGAAAGTGCGAGTCTGAGGCGCTTGCTCAGGCTTTTGTCTCTGGATTTTGTATCAGCGATGGCCGTGGAATGTCGGGGAGGCCTCATGGGCCATGGACGAATCTTCCTCTTTGAGGATTTGGCCCGATTCCCAATTGCTTTTCGTCAGTCTGTGGGATGGGAGGACTCATTTCAGTTTTGTTACCTCAGGTGTCCCACCAAAAGAGGAATTCCAAAGCCAAGCCGTGGGGAAGACCTAAGGGAAAACTTGAACTATGGTTAAAAATTGGGGCCTAGGGGCATGGCAAGCCCAATATGCTATCTCTTCATCCAGCCACTGAGTGGCCTAACTTGAGGACTGGGCTCAGCCTGAGGGTCACAATGTGTCTTTGTGACCAATGTGGCCCGGGAGCATGGGCGGGGGCTCATGGGCCACATTGTTTCAACTACTTTGAACGTTGGACAACATGCCAACCACAAGCTTTCTTGCCATGGGTAAGGAGTTCTGATTTCTGCATCACCTTCAACCCTGGGCAGTGATTGGAGATAAGGTCTAGGTTCTGAAACCTGAAAACCGAGGTTGGGAAGAGATGACGACCTAAGGCCATGGCGGCTCTTTGTGCTCAGTGTGCGGCCAGCTGTCAGGGATGGGCCAGGAGATCCAGGCTCAGGCTGTGGCAGAAAGGGCATTAGTGCCCTGGTCAGCCTATGTATTTGGGGTACAGCCAAGGTCGTTTCAGGTTGATCCTCATTTGGGGTTACTGGGTAGCCCCAGAGGACAATGTTTTTCTTCTGGAGGGCGGGCAGGGTGCTGCATTGTAAATCTGGATTGCCAAACTGGAGGAATTGTGGGCCAGTAGTCTGACGACAAAAGTCTGAGAACACAGGCTAGGCTTAGGTTTCTGGGTGAGGCCATGGCAGGCACAATCTACAGACCTCAATCGAGATCTCGTCCATCTGTAGTCAGGGCGAGGATCAGACGATCGCTCAGGTTGAGTTTCTGTCCCTGATGGCCCCTTCATGAATGGGGGGGCATCACGAGGCAATGGGGGTTTTCCACGATGGGAGTTTTGAGAAGCTCCAAACTGCAGAGGGTCTTCTGCAGGACAATTGAGACCTGTTGTTTGGCTCCAGGCCAATGATTCTGAGCAGGCTTCTAAGGATGGATGGCTGGGTAGCCCACCTCGCATTCCAATTGTCTCCTAGCAACAAGACAGGTTAGATCTCCTGGATCTGTGGGGAGCAACCGAGGACGCTGAGTTGAAATGGACACCCCTGGGGATGTTTCCTAATGTGCTTTTGTGTCTATGGAGACCTTGGAATGAAGCTGTGGCCCTGGGGCCCTAAAGGGTTCTCCTACACAGAGGCTTTGACACAGCTCCAACGTGCAAGTTTCCCATGTGTAGATGAGATGTTTCTGATGGGTGAGTCAAGAAACAGCTATATGCTGCTTTTGAAATCCAGGCCTCTGAGGAGAGATGCCTGGAAACCAAAGCAATGGATCTGATTAGTGCCTAGGGGCCTGTTCTTTCCTTTATACCTCAGGGGACATCTGTCTATGGGTCTGAGTGCAGGTAGGTGCTCAGTTGGGCTCAGATTGCCCCTGTTTTTCCTGGGAAGCCACCACTATTGAGATGGATCAGGGACTTTGGAGGTTTATCCTATTAGAAGGGTTTTGGCCATTGGAATGAGCACACACAATTCCCTTGGAGAGGGCAAGTACAGTCCTCAGGTTTGGCTCCAGGGGCCTGAGCCGGTAGGTTGTGTAGGCCAGGGCTGTTTGGACAGTTGTCTGAAAACACAAACTCGGCTTATGTTTCGGGTCATAAGTATGGCAGGACTGAACTACAGACCATGAGGAGAACTCTTCGGGATTTGGAAGAAGGGCGAGTGTGAGGCTCCTGCTCAAGTTTTTGTCTCTGGATATCGTGTCACTCATGGTCGTGTAATTTCTGGGTGACTTCATGGGAAATGAACGAGTCTAACTCTCTGGTGTTTTGGCCCCGTCCAAAGAGTTTGGGGTCATTCTGTGGGCTGGAAGAAGCCCGTATTTTTTTTTGTTGTTATTGTTTTCTTTTTTAACCTCCGGTGTCCCACCAAATGAGGAACACCAGAGTAAAGCCCTGGGGAGGGGCGACTGGACAATCAGAAATCTCGTTAAAAATTGGGGCCTAGGGACATGTCAAGCCCATTATGACATCTAATGGTCCAGCCACTGAGAGGACTTACTAGAGCACAGGACTCATGCTGAGGGTCACAATGCGTGTGTATGCCCTCGTCGCACTCAAGAATGGGCGGGGCCTCAGGGTGAATGCTGGTTTCTCCTACACTGAACGTTGGACAACGTGCCAACCACAAGGGTTCTTGCCATGGGTAAGAAGGAGTTCTGATTTCTGCATCACACTCACCCCTGGGCATTGATTGGAGATAAGGTCTCGGTTCTGAAACCTGAAAACTGAGGTAGCGAAGAGATGATGTCCTAAGGCCATATCGGGATTTATGTGCTCAGTGTGTGGTCAGCTTTCTTTGTGTTGGTCAGGAGGTCCGGGCTCAGGTTGTGTTGGACAGTGCATTATTGCCCAGGTTAGACTATATAATTTGGGTAAAGTCGAGTGCTGTGTAGGTTTATCCTCATTTAAGTTGCCTGGGCAGCTCATGAGGCAATAATTTTTTTTCTAGAGGGCAGGCAGAGTGCTGCTTGTGGGTCCGGAATTGCCAAACTTGAGGGCTTCGGGGCCAGGAGTGTGAGGACGGAAGTCTGAGAAGACAAGGTAGACTTGGGTTTCAGGGCGAGGGCATGGCAGGTACCCCCTGCAGATCTGAACCAATATCTCATGCATCTGAAGTCAGGGCGAGGATCAGACGTTGGCTCAGGTTGGATTTTCTGTGCATGACGGCCGCTTCATGAAGGGAGCGGAATCTCAGGCCATTGAGGTTTTCCCACTTTGGGAGTTGTGGGATGCCCCCTTTAAGGATTCCGTCTGCTGGACAATTGAGACCTGTTGGACAGCTCCTGGACATCCCATATAGAATGACTCCAGAGCACCGTTCGTGGATGGATGCCTGGGAAGCCCGCCTCGCATTCCAATTGTCTCCTAGCAACAAGATAGTTTAGATCTGATGGCTCTGCCGGAGCAACCGGGGTGGCTGAGTTGAAATCGACTTTCCTGAGGATGGGCCCTAGTGTGTTTTTGTGTCCATGAGGGCCTTGGAATGGGGCTGTGGCATTGGGACCCTGAAGTACTCTCCTAAGCTTTGGACATGGCTCCCATGCACAGGTTTCCTTGTGGAGACGAGATGAGTTCTGATGGGTGCCTCAGGAAGACCCCTATGCTCATATTGGAATCAGGCTTGTGAGGACACATGCCTGTAACCCAAAGCAATGGATCCTATTATGGCCTAGGGTCCTGTCTGGTTCAATCTTCTTCTCTGGGGACATCCATCTATGGTATGAGTGGAGGTCGATTATCAGCTGGTGTCAGACAGCCCTTGTTTGTTCCGGGCGACCTACACTATTGGGATGGCCTCAGGGACGTTGGAAGTTTCTCCAAATTTGTGCGATTTTGGACCATGGAATGGGCAGAATTCCCATGGATTGGTAGGCACGGTCCTAATGTGTGGCTCCAGGGGCCCAGCCTGGAGTGTGTGTGGCCCAAAACTTTGAGAACAGAAGTCTGAAAACACAAACTCAGCTTAGGTTTGGGGACGTAGGTATGGCAGGCCCGATCTACAAGCCATGAGAAGAACTCTTAAGGATATGAAGAAAGTGCGAGTCTGAGGCGCTTGCTCAGGCTTTTGTCTCTGGATTTTGTATCAGCGATGGCCATGGAATGTCGGGGAGGCCTCATGGGCCATGGACGAATCTTCCTCTTTGAGGATTTGGCCCGATTCCCAATTGCTTTTCGTCAGTCTGTGGGATGGGAGGACTCATTTCAGTTTTGTTACCTCAGGTGTCCCACCAAAAGAGGAATTCCAAAGCCAAGCCGTGGGGAAGACCTAAGGGAAAACTTGAACTATGGTTAAAATTGGGGCCTAGGGGCATGGCAAGCCCAATATGCTATCTCTACATCCAGCCACTGAGTGGCCTAACTTGAGGACTGGGCTCAGCCTGAGGGTCACAATGTGTGTTTGTGACCAATGTGGCCCGGGAGCATGGGCGGGGGCTCATGGGCCACATTGTTTCAACTACACTGAAGGTTGGACAACATGCCAACCACAAGGTTTCTTGCCATGGGGAAGGAGTTCTGATTTCTGCATCACCTTCAACCCTGGGCAGTGATTGGAGATAAGGTCTAGGTTCTGAAACCTGAAAACCGAGGTTGGGAAGAGATGACGACCTAAGGCCATGGCGGCTCTATGTGCTCTGTGTGCGGCCAGCTGTCAGGGATGGGCCAGGGGATTCACGCTGAGGCTGTGTCAGAAAGGGCATTAGTGCCCTGGTCAGCCTATGTATTTAGGGTACAGCCAAGGTCGGTGGAGGTTGATACAAATTTGGGGTTACTGGGTAGCCCCAGAGGACAATGTTTTTTCTTCTGGGGGGCAGGCAGAGTGCTGCATTGTAGTTCTGGATTGCCAAACTGGAGGGCTTGTGGGCCAGTAGTCTGACGACAAAAGTCTGAGAACACAGGCTAGGCTTAGGTTTCTGGGTGAGGCCATGGCAGGCACAATCTACAGACCTGAATCGAGATCTCGTGCATCTGTAGTCAGGGCGAGGATCAGACGATCGCTCAGGTTGAGTTTCTGTCCCTGATGGCCCCTTCATGAATGGGGGGGCATCACGAGGCAATGGGGGTTTTCCCACGATGGGAGTTTTGAGAAGCTCCAAACTGCAGAGGGTCTTCTGCAGGACAATTGAGACCTGTTGTTTGGTTCCAGGCCAATGATTCTGAGCAGGCTTCTAAGGATGGATGGCTGGGTAGCCCACCTCGCATTCCAATTGTCTCCTAGCAACAAGACAGGTTAGATCTCCTGGATCTGTGGGGAGCAACCGAGGACGCTGAGTTGAAATGGACACCCCTGGGGATGTTTCCTAATGTGCTTTTGTGTCTATGGAGACCTTGGAATGAAGCTGTGGCCCTGGGGCCCTAAAGGGTTCTCCTAAACAGAGGCTTTGACACAGCTCCAACGTGCAAATTTCCCATGTGTAGATGAGATGTTTTCTGATGGGTGAGTCAAGAAACAGCTATATGCTGCTTTTGAAATCCAGGCCTCTGAGGAGAGATGCCTGGAAACCAAAGCAATGGATCTGATTAGTGCCTAGGGGCCTGTTCTTTCCTTTATACCTCAGGGGACATCTGTCTATGGGTCTGAGTGCAGGTAGGTGCTCAGTTGGGCTCAGATAGCCCCTGTTTTTCCTGGGAAGCCACCACTATTGAGATGGATCAGGGACTTTGGAGGTTTATCCTATTAGAAGGGTTTTGGCCATTGGAATGGGCACACACAATTCCCTTGGAGAGGGCAAGTACAGTCCGCAGGTTTGGCTCCAGGGGCCTGAGCCGGTAGGTTGTGTAGGCCAGGGCTGTTTGGACAGTTGTCTGAAAACACAAACTCGGCTTATGTTTCGGGTCATAAGTATGGCAGGACTGAACTACAGACCATGAGGAGAACTCTTCGGGATTTGAAAGAAGGGCGAGTGTGAGGCTCCTGCTCAAGTTTTTGTCTCTGGATATCGTGTCACTCGTGGTCGTGTAATTTCTGGGTGACTTCATGGGAAATGAACGAGTCTAACTCTCTGGTGTTTTGGCCCCGTCCAAAGAGTTTGGGGTCATTCTGTGGGCTGGAAGAAGCCCGTATTTTTTTTTTTTTGTTGTTGTTTTCTTTTTTAACCTCAGGTGACCCACAAATGAGAAACTCCAGAGTAAAGCCCTGGGGAGGGGCGACTGGACAATCAGAAATCTGGTTAAAAATTGGGGCCTAGGGACATGTCAAGCCCATTATGACATCTAATGGTCCAGCTACTGAGAGGACTTACTAGAGGACAGGACTCATGTTGAGGGTCACAATGTCTGTGTATGCCCTCGTCTCACTCAAGAATGGGCGGGGCCTCAGGGTGAATGCTGGTTTCTCCTACACTGAACGTTGGACAACGTGCCAACCACAAGGGTTCTTGCCATGGGTAAGGAGGAGTTCTGATTTCTGCATCACCTTCAACCCTGGGCAGTGATTGGAGATAAGGTCTAGGTTCTGAAACCTGAAAACCGAGGTTGGGAAGAGATGACGACCTAAGGCCATGGCGGCTCTATGTGCTCAGTGTGCGGCCAGCTGTCAGGGATGGGCCAGGGGATCCAGGCTGAGGCTGTGTCAGAAAGGGCATTAGTGCCCTGGTCAGCCTATGTATTTAGGGTACAGCCAAGGTCGGTGGAGGTTGATCCAAATTTGGGGTTACTGGGTAGCCCCAGAGGACAATGTTTTTATTCTGGAGGGCAGGCAGGGTGCTGCATTGTAAATCTGGATTGCCAAACTGGAGGAATTGTGGGACAGTAGTCTGACGACAAAAGTCTGAGAACACAGGCTAGGCTTAGGTTTCTGGGTGAGGCCATGGCAGGTACAATCTACAGACCTGAATCGAGATCTCGTGATCTGTAGTCAGGGCGAGGATCAGACGATCGCTCAGGTTGAGTTTCTGTCCCTGATGGCCCCTTCATGAATGGGGGGCATCACGAGGCCATGGGGTTTTCCCACGATGGGAGTTGTGAGAAGCTCCAAACTGCAGAGAGTGTTCTGCAGGACAATTGAGACCTGTTGTTTGGCTCCAGGCCAATGATTCTAAGCAGGGTTCTAAGGATGGATGGCTGGGTAGCCCACCTCGCATTCCAATTGTCTCCTAGCAACAAGACAGGTTAGATCTCCTGGATCTGTGGGGAGCAACCGAGGACGCTGAGTTGAAGTGGACACCCCTGGGGATGGGTCCTAATGTGCTTTTGTGTCTATGGAGACCTTGGAATGAAGCGGTGGCCCTGGGGCCCTAAAGGCTTCTCCTAAACAGAGGCTTTGACACAGCTCCAACGTGCAAGTTTCCCATGTGTAGATGAGATGTTTTCTGATGGGTGAGTCAAGAAACAGCTATATGCTGCTTTTGAAATCCAGGCCTCTGAGGAGAGATGCCTGGAAACCAAAGCAATGGATCTGATTAGTGCCTAGGGGCCTGTTCTTTCCTTTTTACCTCTGGGACATCTGTCTATGGGTCTGAGTGCAGGTAGGTGCTCAGTTGGGCTCAGATTGCCCCTGTTTTTCCTGGGAAGCCACCACTATTGAGATGGATCAGGGACTTTAGAGGTGTATCCTATTAGAAGGGTTGTGGCCATTGGAATGGGCACACACTATTCCCTTGGAGAGGGCAAGTACAGTCCTCAGGTTTGGCTCCAGGGGCCTGAGCCTGTAGGTTGTGTAGGCCAGGGCTGTTTGGACAGTTGTCTGAAAACACAAACTCGGCTTATGTTTCGGGTCATAGGTATGGCAGGACTGACCTACAGACCATGAGGAGAACTCTTCGGGATTTGAAAGAAGGGCGAGTGTGAGGCTCCTGCTCAAGTTTTTGTCTCTGGATATCGTGTCACTCATGGTCGTGTAATTTCTGGGTGACTTCATGGGAAATGGACGAGTCTTACTCTCTGGTGGTTTGGCCCTGTCCAAAGAGTTTGGGGTCATTCTGTGGGCTGGAAGAAGTCCGTTGTTTTTTTGTTGTTGTTGTTGTTGTTGTTTTCTTTATTAACCTCAGGTGTCCCACCAAATGAGGGATTCCAGAGTAGATCCCTGGAGAGGGGCGACTGGACAATCAGAAAACTGGGTAAAATTGGGGCTAGGGACATGTCAAGCCCATTATGACATCTAATGGTCCAGCCACTGAGAGGACTTACTAGAGGACAGGACTCATGTTGAGGGTCACAATGCGTGTGTATGCCCTCGTCTCACTCAAGAATGGGCGGGGCCTCAGGGTGAATGCTGGTTTCGCTTACACTGAACGTTGGACTACGTGCCAACCACAAGGGTTCCTGCCATGGGTAAGGGGGAGTTCTGATTTCTGCATCACACTCACCCCTGGGCATTGATTGGAGATAAGGTCTCGGTTCTGAAGCCTGAAAACTGAGGTAGCGAAGAGAAGATGACCTAAGGCCATGGCGGGTTTTATGTGCTCAGTGTGCGGTCAGCTTTCTGAGTGTTGGTCAGGAGGTCCGGGCTCAGGTTTGTTCGACAGTACATTAGTGCCCAGGTTAGACTATATAATTTGGGTAAAGTCGTGTGCTGTGTAGGTTTACCCTCATTTAAGTTGCCTGGGCAGCTCATGAGGCAATAATTTTTTTTCTAGAGGGCAGGCAGAGTGCTGCATTGTGGGTCCGTAATTGACAAACTTGAGGGCTTCGGGGCCAGGAGTGTGAGGACGGAAGTCTGAGAAGACAAGCAAGACTTGGGTTTCAGGGCGAGGGCACGGCAGGTACCCCCTGCAGATCTGAACCAATATATCATGCATCTGAAGTCAGGGCGAGGATCAGACGTTGGCTCAGGTTGGAGTTTCTGTGCATGACGGCCGCTTCATGAAGGGAGAGGAATCTCGTGGCCATTGAGGTTTTCCCACGTTGGGAGTTGTGGGATGCCACCTTCAAGGATTCCTTCTGCGGGACAATTAAGACCTGTTGGACAGCTCCAGGACATCCCATATGGAATGCCTCCAGATCACCGTTCGTGGATGGATGCCTGGGAAGCCCGCCTCGTATTCCAATTGTCTCCTAGCAACAAGACAGTTTAGATCTGATGGCTCTGCCGGAGCAACCGGGGTGGCTGAGTTGAAATGGACTTTCCTGAAAATGGGTCCTAATGTGTTTTTGTGTCCATGAGGGCCTTGGAATGGGGCGGTGGCACCGGGACCCTGAAGTACTCTCCTAAGCTTTGGACATGGCTCCCATGCACAGGTTTCTTTGTGGAGACGAGATGACTTATGATGGGTGCCTCAGGAAAACCCCTATGCTCGTATTGGAATCAGGCTTTTGAGGACACATGCCTGTAACCCAAAGCAATGGATCCTATTATGGCCTAGGATCCTGTCTGGTTCAATCTTCTTCTCTGGGGACATCCATCTATGGTATGAGTGGAGGTCGATTATCAGCTGGTGTCAGACAGCCCTTGTTTGTTCCGGGCGACCTACACTATTGGGATGGCCTCAGGGACTTTGGAGTTTTCTCCAAATTTGTGCGATTTTGGACCATGGAATGGGCAGAATACCCATGGATTGGTAGGCACAGTCCTAATGTGTGGCTCCAGGAGCCCAGCCTGGAGGGTGCGGGGCCCAAGACTTTGAGGACAGAAGTCTAAAAACACAAACTCAGCTTAGGTTTGGGGACGTAGGTATGGCAGGCCCGATCTACAAGCCATGAGAAGAACTCTTCAGAATATGAAGAAAGTGCGATTCTGAGGCGCTTGCTCAGGCTTTTGTCTCTGGATTTTGTATCAGCGATGGCCGTGGAATGTCGGGGAGGCCTCATGGGCCATGGACGAATCCTCCTCTCTGAGGATTTGGCCCGATTCCAATTGCTTTTCGTCAATCTGTGGGATGGGAGGACTCATTTCAGTTTTGTTACCTCAGGTGTCTCACCAAAAGAGGAATTCCAAAGCAAAGCCGTGGGGAAGACTGAAGGGACAACCCGAACTATGGTTAAAAATTGGGGCCTAGGGGCATGGCAAGCCCAATATGCTATCTCTTCATCCAGCCACTGAGTGGCCTTACTTGAGGACTGGGCTCAGCCTGAGGGTCACAATGTGTGTTTGTGACCAATGCGGCCCGTGAGCATGGGCGGTGCCTCAAGGGCCACACTGGTTTCAACTACTTTGAACGTTGGACAACATGCCAACCACAAGGTTTTTTGCTTTGGGGAAGGAGTTCTGATTTCTGCATCACCTTCAACCCTGGGCAGGGATTGGAGATAATGTCTAGGTTCTGAAACCTGAAACCGAGGTTGGGAAGAGATGACGACCTAAGGCCACGGCGGCTCGATGTGCTCAGTGAGCGTCCAGCTGTTTGGGATGGGCCAGGGGGTCCAGGCTCAGGCTGTGTCAGAAAGGACATAAGTGCCCTGGTCTGCCTTTGTATTTGGGGTACAGCCAAGGTCGGTGCAGGTTGATCCTCATTTGGGGTTACTGGGTAGCCCCAGAGGACAATGTTTTTTCTTCTGGAGGGCAGGCAGAGTGCTGAATTGTAGTTCTGGATTGCCAAACTGGACGGCTTGTGGGCCAGTAGTCTGACGACAAAAGTCTGAGAACACAAGCTAGGCTTAGGCCTCTGGGTGAGGCCATGGCAGGCACAATCTACAGACCTGAATCGAGATTTCGTGCTTCTGAAGTCAGGGCGAGGATCAGACGATCGCTCAGGTTGGAGTTTCTGTCCCTGATGGCCCCTTCATGTATGGGGGGGCATCACGAGGCCACGGGGGTTTTTCCACGATGGGAGTTGTGAGAAGCTCCAAAGTGCAGAGAGTCTTCTGCAGGACAATTGAGAACTGTTGTTTGGCTCCAGGCCAATGATTCTGAGCAGAGTTCTAAGGATGGATGGCTGTGTAGCCCACCTCGCATTCCAATTGTCTCCTAGCAACAAGACAGGTTAGATCTCCTGGATCTGTGGGGAGCAACCGAGGACGCTGAGTTGAAGTGGACACCCCTGGGGATGGGTCCTAATGTGCTTTTGTGTCTATGGAGACCTTGGAATGAAGCGGTGGCCCTGGGGCCCTAAAGGGTTCTCCTAAACAGAGGCTTTGACACAGCTCCAACGTGCAAGTTTCCCATGTGTAGATGAGATGTTTTCTGATGGGTGAGTCAAGAAACAGCTATATGCTGCTTTTGAAATCCAGACCTCTGAGGAGAGATGCCTGGAAACCAAAGCAATGGATCTGATTAGTGCCTAGGGGCCTGTTCTTTCCTTTTTACCTCTGGGGACATCTGTCTATGGGTCTGAGTGCAGGTAGGTGCTCAGGTGGGCTCAGATTGCCCCTGTTTTTCCTGGGAAGCCACCACTATTGAGATGGATCAGGGACTTTAGAGGTGTATCCTATTAGAAGGGTTGTGGCCATTGGAATGGGCACACACTATTCCCTTGGAGAGGGCAAGTACAGTCCTCAGGTTTGGCTCCAGGGGCCTGAGCCTGTAGGTTGTGTAGGCCAGGGCTGTTTGGACAGTTGTCTGAAAACACAAACTCGGCTTATGTTTCGGGTCATAGGTATGGCAGGACTGACCTACAGACCATGAGGAGAACTCTTCTGGATTTGAAAGAAGGGCGAGTGTGAGATCCTGCTCAAGTTTTTGTCTCTGGATATCGTGTCACTCATGGTCGTGTAATTTCTGGGTGAGTTCATGGGAAATGGACGAGTCTTACTCTCTGGTGGTTTGGCCCTGTCCAAAGAGTTTGGGGTCATTCTGTGGGCTGGAAGAAGTCCGTTGTTTTTTTTTTTTTGTTGTTGTTGTTTTCTTTATTAACCTCAGGTGTCCCACCAAATGAGGGATTCCAGAGTAGAGCCCTGGAGAGGGGCGACTGGACAATCAGAAAACTGGGTAAAATTGGGGCTAGGGACATGTCAAGCCCATTATGACATCTAATGGTCCAGCCACTGAGAGGACTTACTAGAGGACAGGACTCATGTTGAGGGTCACAATGCGTGTGTATGCCCTCGTCTCACTCAAGAATGGGCGGGGCCTCAGGGTGAATGCTGGTTTCGCTTACACTGAACGTTGGACTACGTGCCAACCACAAGGGTTCCTGCCATGGGTAAGGGGGAGTTCTGATTTCTGCATCACACTCACCCCTGGGCATTGATTGGAGATAAGGTCTCGGTTCTGAAACCTGAAAACTGAGGTAGCGAAGAGATGATGTCCTAAGGCCATATCGGGATTTATGTGCTCAGTGTGTGGTCAGCTTTCTTTGTGTTGGTCAGGAGGTCCGGGCTCAGGTTGTGTTGGACAGTGCATTATTGCCCAGGTTAGACTATATAATTTGGGTAAAGTCGAGTGCTGTGTAGGTTTATCCTCATTTAAGTTGCCTGGGCAGCTCATGAGGCAATAATTTTTTTTCTAGAGGGCAGGCAGAGTGCTGCTTGTGGGTCCGGAATTGCCAAACTTGAGGGCTTCGGGGCCAGGAGTGTGAGGACGGAAGTCTGAGAAGACAAGCTAGACTTGGGTTTCAGGGCGAGGGCACGGCAGGTACCCCCTGCAGATCTGAACCAATATCTCATGCATCTGATGTCAGGGCGAGGATCAGACGTTGGCTCAGGTTGGATTTTCTGTGCATGACGGCCGCTTCATGAAGGGAGCGGAATCTCGAGGCCATTGAGGTTTTCCCACTTTGGGAGTTGTGGGATGCCCCCTTTAAGGATTCCGTCTGCTGGACAATTGAGACCTGTTGGACAGCTCCTGGACATCCCATATAGAATGACTCCAGAGCACCGTTCGCGGATGGATGCCTGGGAAGCCCGCCTCGCATTCCAATTGTCTCCTAGCAACAAGACAGTTTAGATCTGATGGCTCTGCCGGAGCAACCGGGGTGGCTGAGTTGAAATCGACATTCCTGAGGATGGGCCCTAGTGTGTTTTTGTGTCCATGAGGGCCTTGGAATGGGGCGGTGGCACCGGGACCCTGAAGTACTCTCCTAAGCTTTGGACATGGCTCCCATGCACAGGTTTCCTTGTGGAGACGAGATGAGTTCTGATAGGTGCCTCAGGAAGACCTCTATGCTCATATTGGAATCAGGCTTGTGAGGACACATGCCTGTAACCCAAAGCAAAGGATCCTATTATGGCCTAGGGTCCTGTCTGGTTCAATCTTCTTCTCTGGGGATATCCATCCTAGCAACAAGACAGTTGAGATCGGATGGCTATTGGGAGCAACCGGGGTGGCTGAGTTGAAATGGACTTTTATGAGCATGGGGCCTAATGTGTGTTTGTGTCCATGAGGACCTTGGAATGGGGCGGTGACACCGGGACTCTGAATTATTTTTCTAAGATTTTGACATAGGACCCATGCACAAGTTACCTCGTGGAGACGAGATTTTTCTGATGGGTGCCTCAGGAAACCCCCTATGCTGGTATTGGAATCCAGGATTTTGAGGAGACATGCCTGTAAACCAAAGCAATGGATCGGATTATGGCCTCGGGTCCTGTCTGGTTCCATCTCCTTCTCTGGGGACATCCATGTATGGTATGAGCAAAGGTAGATGCTCAGCTGGTGTCAGACCGCCGTTGTTTGTCCACAGAGACCTACATATTGGGATGGCCTCGGGGACTTTAGAGGGTTTTCCTAATTTGTACAATTTTGGACAATGGAATGGGCAGAATTCCCATGCATGGGGTAGGCACAGTCCTAATGTGTGGCTCCAGGGGTGCCAGCCTGGAGTGTGAGTTGCCCAGGAATTTGAGGACAGAAATCTGAAAAAACAAACTCAGCTTAGGTTTGGGGACGTAGGTATGGCAGGCCCAATCTACAAACCATGAGAAGAACTCTTCAGGATATTCAGAAAGAGCGAGTCTGAGGCTCTTGCTCAGGCTTTGGTCTCTGGATTTTGTGTCAACGATGGTCGTGGAATGTGGGGAGGCCTCATGGGCCATGGACGAATCTTCCTCTCTGTGGATTTGGCCCGGTCCCCATTGTTTTTCCTCAATCTGTGGGATGGGAGGTCTCCTTTCAGGTTTGTTACCTCAGGTGTCCCAACCAAAGAGGAATTCCAAAGCAGAGCCCTGGGGAAGAGTGAGGGGACAACCAAAACTATGGTTAAAATTTGGGTCCTAGGGGCATGGCAGGCCCCATATGCTGTCTCTTCATCCAACCACTGAGAGGCCTTACTTGAGAACTGGGCTCAGGCTGAGGGTCACAATGTGTGTTTGTGACCAATGTGGCCCGCGAGCATGGGCGGGGCCTCATGGGCCACATTGGTTTCAACTACACTGAACTTTGTACAACATGCCAATCACAAGGTCTCTTGCCATGGGGAAGGAGTTCTTATTTCTGCGTCATTTTCAACCCTGGGCAGTGGTTGGAGATAAGGTCTAGGTTCGGAAGCCTGAAAGCCACAGTTGGGAAGAGATGATGACCTAAGGCCATGGTGGGTCTGATGTGCTCAGTGTGCGGTCAGCTGCCTGGTTGTTGGTCAGGAGGTTCGGGCTCAGGTTGTGTCAGACAGTGCATTAGTGCCCAGGTTAGACTATGTAATTTGGGTACGTTCGAGTGCCGTGTAGGTTGATCCTCATTTGAGGTTCCTGGGCAGGTCGTTAGGCAAGATATTTTTTCTCGAGGGCAGGCACAGTGCTGCATTGTGGGTCCGGAATTGCCAAACTTGAGGGCTTCTGGGCCAGTAGTGTGAGGACAGAAGTCTGAGAACACAAGCTAGACTTGGGCTTCAGGCCGAGGGCAAGGCAGGTACCCCCTGCACATCTGAACCAATATCTCATGCATCTGAAGTCTCGGCGAGGATCAGACGTTGGCTCAGTTTGTAGTTTCTGTGCATGACTGCCCCTTCATGAACGGAGAGGAATCTCTAGGCCATGGAGGTTTTCCCACGTTGGGAGTTCTGGGATGCCCCCTTCAAGGATACCTTCTGCGGGACAATTGAGACCTGTTGGGCAGCTCCAACACATCCCATATGGAATGACTCCAGAGCAACGTTCGAGGATATATGCCAGGGAAGCACGCCTCGCATTCCAAATGTCTCCTAGCAACAAGACAGTTGAGATCGGATGGCTCTGCGGGAGCAACCGGGATGGCTGAGTTGAAATGGACTTTTATGAGCATGGGGCCTAATGTGTGTTTGTGTCCATGAGGAACTTGGTATGGAGCGGTGGCACCGGGACTCTGAATTATTCTCCTAAGATTTTGACATAGGTCCCATGCACAAGTTTCCTCGTGGAGACGAGATGTTGTCTGATGGGTGCCTCAGGAAACCCCCTCTGCTGGTATTGGAATCCATGCTTTTGAGGAGACATGCCTGTAAACCAAAGCAATGGATCGGATTATGGCCTCGGGTCCTGTCTGGTTCCATCTCCTTCTCTGGGGACATCCATCTATGGTATGAGTGGAGGTAGATGCTCAGCTGGTGTCAGACCGCCCTTGTTTGTCCACAGAGACCTACATATTGCGATGGCCTCGGGGAATTTGGAGGGTTCTCCTAATTTGTACAATTTTGGACAATGGAATGGGCAGAATTCCCATGTATGGGGTAGGCATAGTCCTAATGTGTGGCTCCAGGGGACCCAGCCTGGAGGGTGTGTCCCAGGACTTTGAGGACAGAAGTCTGAAAACACAAACTCAGCTTAGGTTTGGGGACGTAGGTATGGCAGGCCCCATCTACAAACCATGAGAAGAAGTCTTCGGGATATGAAGAAAGAGCGAGTCTGAGGCGCTTGCTCAGGCTTTGGTCTCTGGATCTTTTGTCAACGATGGCCGTGGAATGAGGGGAGGACTAATGGGACATGGACGAATCTTCATCTCTTGGCATTTGGCCCGGTCCCAATTGTTTTTCGTCAATCTGTGGGATGGGAGGTCTCCTTTCAGGTTTGTTACCTCAGGTGTCCCAACCAAAGAGGAATTCCAAAGCAGAGCCCTGGGGAAGAGTGAGGGGACAACCAAAACTATGGTTAAAATTTGGGGCCTAGGGGCATGGCAGGCCCCATATGCTGTCTCTTCATCCAGCCCCTGAGAGGCCTTACTTGAGGACAGGGCTCAGGCTGAGGGTCACAATGTGTGTTTGTGACCAATGTGGCCCGCGAGCATGGGCGGGGCCTCATGGGCCACACTGGTTTAAACTACACTGAACTTAGGACAACATGCCAATCACAAGGTCTCTTGCCATGGGGAAGGAGTTCTGATTTCTGCATCATTTTCAACCCTGGGCAGGGGTTGGAGATAAGGTTTAGGTTCGGAAGCCTGAAAGCCACAGTTGGGAAGAGATGATGACCTAAGGCCATGGTGGGTCTGATGTGCTCAGTGTGCGGTCAGCTGCCTGGTTGTTGGTCAGGAGGTTCGGGCTCAGGTTGTGTCAGACAGTGCATTAGTGCCCAGGTTAGACTATGTAATTTGGGTACGGTCGAGTGCCGTGTAGGTTGATCCTCATTTGAGGTTCCTGGGCAGGTCGTTAGGCAAGATATTTTTTCTCGAGGGCAGGCAGAGTGCTGCATTGTGGGTCCGGAATTGCCAAACTTGAGGGCTTCTGGGCCAGTAGTGTGAGGACAGAAGTCTGAGACCACAAGCTAGACTTGGGCTTCAGGCCGAGGGCAAGGCAGGTACCCCCTGCACATCTGACCAATATCTCATGCATCTGAAGTCACGGCGAGGATCAGACGTTGGCTCAGTTTGTAGTTTCTGTGCATGACTGATCCTTCATGAACAGAGAGGAATCTCAAGGCCATGGAGGTTTTCCCACGTTGGGAGTTGTGGGATGGCCCCTTCAAGGATTCCTTCTGCGGGACAATTGAGACCTGTTGGGCAGCTCCAACACATCCCATATGGAATGACTCCAGAGCAACGTTCGAGGATATATGCCAGGGAAGCCCGCTTCGCATTCCAAATGTCTCCTAGCAACAAGACAGTTGAGATCGGATGGCTCTGCGGGAGCAACCGGGATGGCTGAGTTGAAATGGACTTTCCTGAGCATGGGGCCTAATGTGTGTTTGTGTCCATGAGGATCTTGGTATGGAGCGGTGGCACCGGGACTCTGAATTATTCTCCTAAGATTTTGACATAGGTCCCATGCACAAGTTTCCTCGTGGAGACGAGATGTTGTCTGATGGGTGCCTCAGGAAACCCCCTCTGCTGGTATTGGAATCCATGCTTTTGCGGAGACATGCCTGTAAACCAAAGCCATGGATCCGATTATGGCCTAGGTTCCTGTCTGGTACCATCTCCTTCTCTGGGGACATCCATGTATGGTATGAGCGGAGGTAGATGCTCAGCTGGTGTCAGACCGCCCTTGTTTGTCCACAGAGACCTACATATTGGGATGGCCTCGGGGACTTTAGAGGGTTCTCCTAATTTGTACAATTTTGGACAATGGAATGGGCAGAATTCCCATGCATGGGGTAGGCACAGTCCTAATGTGTGGCTCCAGGGGTGCCAGCCTGGAGTGTGAGTTGCCCAGGAATTTGAGGACAGAAATCTGAAAAAACAAACTCAGCTTAGGTTTGGGGACGTAGGTATGGCAGGCCCAATCTACAAACCATGAGAAGAACTCTTCAGGATATTTAGAAAGAGCGAGTCTGAGGCTCTTGCTCAGGCTTTGGTCTCTGGATTTTGTGTCAACGATGGTCGTGGAATGTGGGGAGGCCTCATGGGCCATGGACGAATCTTCCTCTCTGTGGATTTGGCCCGGTCCCCATTCTTTTTCCTCAATCTGTGGGATGGGAGGTCTCCTTTCAGGTTTGTTACCTCAGGTGTCCCAAACAAAGAGGAATTCCAAAGCAGAGCCTTGGAGAATAGTGAAGTGACAACCCAAACTATGGTTAAAATTTGGGGCCTAGGGGCATGGCAGGCCCCATATGCTGTCTCTTCATCCAACCACTGAGAGGCCTACTTGAGGACTGGGCTCAGGCTGAGTGTCACAATGTGTGTTTTTGACCAATGTGGCTCGCGAGCATGGGCGGGGCCTCAAGGGCCACATTGGTTTCAACTACACTGAACTTTGGACAACATGCCAATCACAAGGTCTCTTGCCATGGGGAAGGAGTTCTTTTTTCTGCATCATTTTCAACCCTGGGCAGTGGTTGGAGATAAGGTCTAGGTTCGGAAGCCTGAAAACCGCAGTTTGGAAGAGGTGATGACCTAAGGCCATGGTGGGTCTGATGTGCTCAGTGTGCGGTCAGCTGCCTGGTTGTTGGTCGGGAGGTTCGGGCTCAGGTTTTGTTAGACAGTGCTAGTGCCCAGGTTAGACTCTATAATTTGGGTACAGTCGAGTACCGTGTAGGTTGATCCTCATTTGAGGTGCCTGCGCAGCTCATTAGGCATGATATTTTTTCTAGAGGGCAGGCACAGTGCTGCATTGTGGGTCCGGAATTGCCAAACTTGAGGGCTTCTGGGCCAGTAGTGTGAGGACAGAAGTCTGAGAACACAAGCTAGACTTGGGCTTCAGGCCGAGGGCAAGGCAGGTACCCCCTGCACATCTGAACCAATATCTCATGCATCTGAAGTCACGGCGAGGATCAGGCGTTGGCTCAGGTTGTAGTTTCTGTGCATGACTGCCCCTTCATGAACGGAGAGGTATCTCAATGCCATGGAGGTTTTCCCACGTTGGGAGTTGTGGGATGCCCCCTTCAAGGATACCTTCTGCGGGACAATTGAGACCTGTTGGGCAGCTCCAACACATCCCATATGGAATTACTCCAGAGCACCGATCGAGGATGGATGCCAAGGAAGCCCGCCTCGCATTCCAATTGTCTCCTAGCAACAAGACAGTTGAGATCGGATGGCTATTGGGAGCAACCGGGGTGGCTGAGTTGAAATGGACTTTTATGAGCATGGGGCCTAATGTGTGTTTGTGTCCATGAGGACCTTGGAATGGGGCGGTGACACCGGGACTCTGAATTATTTTTCTAAGATTTTGACATAGGTCCCATGCACAAGTTTCCTCGTGGAGACGAGACTTTTTCTGATGGGTGCCTCAGGAAACCCCCTATGCTGGTATTGGAATCCAGGATTTTGAGGAGACATGCCTGTAAACCAAAGCAATGGATCGGATTATGGCCTCGGGTCCTGTCTGGTTCCATCTCCTTCTCTGGGGACATCCATGTATGGTATGAGTGGAGGTAGATGCTCAGCTGGTGTCAGACCGCCCTTGTTTGTCCACAGAGACCTACATATTGCGATGGCCTCGGGGAATTTGGAGGGTTATCCTAATTTGTACAATTTTGGACAATGGAATGGGCAGAATTCCCATGTATGGGGTAGGCATAGTCCTAATGTGTGGCTCCAGGGGCCCCAGCCTGGAGGGTGTGTCCCAGGACTTTGAGGACAGAAGTCTGAAAACACAAACTCAGCTTAGGTTTGGGGACGTAGGTATGGCATGCCCAATCTACAAACCATGAGAAGAAGTCTTTGGGATATGAAGAAAGAGCGAGTCTGAGGCGCTTGCTCAGGCTTTGGTCTCTGGATCTTTTGTCAACGATGGCCGTGGAATGAGGGGAGGACTAATGGGACATGGACGAATCTTCATCTCTTGGCATTTGGCCCGGTCCCAATTATTTTTCGTCAATCTGTGGGATTGGAGGTCTCCTTTCAGGTTTGTTACCTCAGGTGTCCCAACCAAAGAGGAATTCCAAAGCAGAGTCCTGGGTAAATGTGAGGGGACAACCAAAACTATGGTTAAAATTTGGGGCCTAGGGGCATGGCAGACCCCATATGCTGTCCCTTCATCCAGCCCCTGAGAGGCCTTACTTGAGGACAGGGCTCAGGCTGAGGGTCACAATGTGTGTTTGTGACCAATGTGGCCCGCGAGCATGGGCGGGGCCTCATGGGCCACTCTGGTTTAAACTACACTGAACTTAGGACAACATGCCAATCACAAGGTCTCTTGCCATGGGGAAGGAGTTCTGATTTCTGCATCATTTTCAACCCTGGGCAGGGGTTGGAGATAAGGTTTAGGTTCGGAAGCCTGAAAGCCGCAGTTGGGAAGAGATGATGACCTAAGGCCATGGTGGGTCTGATGTGCTCAGTGTGCGGTCAGCTGCCTGGTTGTTGGTCAGGAGGTTCGGGCTCAGGTTGTGTCAGACAGTGCATTAGTGCCCAGGTTAGAAAAATGTAATTTGGGTACGGTCGAGTGCCGTGTAGGTTGATCCTCATTTGAGGTTCCTGGGCAGGTCGTTAGGCAAGATATTTTTTCTCGAGGGCAGGCAGAGAGCTGCATTGTGGGTCCGGAATTGCAAACTTGAGGGCTTCTGGGCCAGTAGTGTGAGGAAAGAAGTCTGAGACCACAAGCTAGACTTGGGCTTCAGGCCGAGGGCAAGGCAGGTACCCCCTGCACATCTGACCAATATCTCATGCATCTGAAGTCACGGCGAGGATCAGACGTTGGCTCAGTTTGTAGTTTCTGTGCATGACTGCCCCTTCATGAACGGAGAGGAATCTCAAGGCCATGGAGGTTTTCCCACGTTGGGAGTTCTGGGATGCCCCCTTCAAGGATTCCTTCTGCGGGACAATTGAGACCTGTTGGGCAGCTCCAACACATCCCATATGGAATGACTCCAGAGCAACGTTCGAGGATATATGCCAGGGAAGCCCGCCTCGCATTCCAAATGTCTCCTAGCAACAAGACAGTTGAGATCGGATGGCTCTGCGGGAGCAACCGGGATGGCTGAGTTGAAATGGACTTTCCTGAGCATGGGGCCTAATGTGTGTTTGTGTCCATGAGGACCTTGGTATGGAGCGGTGGCACCGGGACTCTGAATTATTCTCCTAAGATTTTGACATAGGTCCCATGCACAAGTTTCCTCGTGGAGACGAGATGTTTTCTGATGGGTGCCTCAGGAAACCCCCTCTGCTGGTATTGGAATCCATGCTTTTCAGGAGACATGCCTGTAAACCAAAGCCATGGATCCGATTATGGCCTAGGTTCCTGTCTGGTACCATCTCCTTCTCTAGGGACATCCATGTATGGTATGAGCGGAGGTAGATGCTCAGCTGGTGTCAGACCGCCCTTGTTTGTCCACAGAGACCTACATATTGGGATGGCCTCGGGGACTTTAGAGGGTTCTCCTAATTTGTACAATTTTGGACAATGGAATGGGCAGAATTCCCATGCATGGGGTAGGTACAGTCCTAATGTGTGGCTCCAGGGGTGCCAGCCTGGAGTGTGAGTTGCCCAGGAATTTGAGGACAGAAATCTGAAAAAACAAACTCAGCTTAGGTTTGGGGACGTAGGTATGGCAGGCCCAATCTACAAACCATGAGAAGAACTCTTCAGGATATTTAGAAAGAGCGAGTCTGAAGCTCTTGCTCAGGCTTTGGTCTCTGGATTTTGTGTCAACGATGGTCGTGGAATGTGGGGAGGCCTCATGGGCCATGGACGAATCTTCCTCTCTGTGGATTTGGCCCGGTCCCCATTGTTTTTCCTCAATCTGTGGGATGGGAGGTCTCCTTTCAGGAATGTTACCTCAGGTGTCCCAACCAAAGAGGAATTCCAAAGCAGAGCCTTGGGGAATAGTGAAGTGACAACCCAAACTATGGTTAAAATTTGGGGCCTAGGGGCATGGCAGGCCCCATATGCTGTCTCTTCATCCAACCACTGAGAGGCCTACTTGGGGACTGGGCTCAGGCTGAGTGTCACAATGTGTGTTTGTGACCAATGTGGCTCGCGAGCATGGGCGGGGCCTCATGGGCCACATTGGTTTCAACTACACTGAACTTTGGACAACATGCCAATCACAAGGTCTCTTGCCATGGGGAAGGAGTTCTTATTTCTGCATCATTTTCAACCCTGGGAAGTGGTTGGAGATAAGGTCTAGGTTCGGAAGCCTGAAAACCGCAGTTTGGAAGAGATGATGACCTAAGGCCATGGTGGGTCTGATGTGCTCAGTGTGCGGTCAGCTGCCTGGTTGTTGGTCGGGAGGTTCGGGCTCAGGTTTTGTTAGACAGTGCTAGTGCCCAGGTTAGACTCTATAATTTGGGTACAGTCGAGTGCCGTGTAGGTTGATCCTCATTTGAGGTGCCTGCGCAGCTCATTAGGCATGATATTTTTTCTAGAGGGCAGGCACAGTGCTGCATTGTGGGTCCGGAATTGCCAAACTTGAGGGCTTCTGGGCCAGTAGTGTGAGGACAGAAGTCTGAGAACACAAGCTAGACTTGGGCTTCAGGCCGAGGGCAAGGCAGGTACCCCCTGCACATCTGAACCAATATCTCATGCATCTGAAGTCACGGCGAGGATCAGGCGTTGGCTCAGGTTGTAGTTTCTGTGCATGACTGCCCCTTCATGAACGGAGAGGTATCTCAAGGCCATGGAGGTTTTCCCACGTTGGGAGTTGTGGGATGCCCCCTTCAAGGATACCTTCTGCGGGACAATTGAGACCTGTTGGGCAGCTCCAACACATCCCATATGGAATTACTCCAGAGCAAGGATCGAGGATGGATGCCAAGGAAGCCCGCCTCGCATTCCAATTGTCTCCTAGCAACAAGACAGTTGAGATCGGATGGCTATTGGGAGCAACCGGGGTGGCTGAGTTGAAATGGACTTTCCTGAGCATGGGGCCTAATGTGTGTTTGTGTCCATGAGGACCTTGGAATGGAGCGGTGGCACCGGGACTCTAAATTATTCTCCTATGATTTTGACATAGGTCCCATGCACAAGTTTCCTCGTGGAGACGAGATTTTTTCTGATGGGATCCTCAGGAAACCCCCTATGCTGTTATTGGAATCCGGGATTTTGAGGAGACATGCCTGTAAACCAAAGCAATGGATCCGATTACGGCCTAGGGTCCTGTCTGGTTCCATCTCCTTCTCTGAGGACATCCATCTATGGTATGAGTGGAGGTAGATGCTCAGCTGGTGTCAGACCGCCCTTGTTTGTCCACTGAGAACTACATATTGGACGGCCTCGGGGACTTTGGACAATGGAATGGGCAGAATTCCCATGCATTGTGGAGGCATTGTCCTAATGTGTGGCTCCAGGGACCCCAGCTAGAGGGTGTGTGGCCCAGGACTTTGAGGACAGAAGTCTGAAAACACAAACTCAGCTTAGGTTTGGGGACGCAGGTATGGCAGGCCCAATCTACAAACCATGAGAAGAACTCTTCAAGACATGAAGAAAGAGCGAGTCTGAGGCACTTGCTCAGGCTTTGGTCTCTTTATTTTGTGTCAACGATGGCCGTGGAATGTGGGGAGGCCTCATGGGCCATGGACGAATCTTCCTCTCTGTGGATTTGGCCCGGTCCCCATTGTTTTTCGTCAATCTGTGGGATGGGAGGTCTCCTTTCAGGAATGTTACCTCAGGTGTCCCAACCAAAGAGGAATTCCAAAGCAGAGCCTTGGGGAATAGTGAAGTGACAACCCAAACTATGGTTAAAATTTGGGGCCTAGGGGCATGGCAGGCCCCATATGCTGTCTCTTCATCCAACCACTGAGAGGCCTTACTTAAGGACTGGGTTAGGCTGAGTGTCACAATGTGTGTTTGTGACCAATGTGGCTCGCGAGCATGGGCGGGGCCTCATGGGCCACAATGGTTTCAACTACACTGAACTTTGGACAACATGCCAACCACAAGGTTTCTTGCCATGGGGAAGGAGTTCTGATTTCTGCATCATTTTCAACCCTGGGCAGTGGTTGCAGATAAGGTCTAGGTTCGGAAGCCTGAAAACCGCAGTTGGGAAGAGATGATGACCTAAGGCCATGGTGGGTCTGAAGTGCTCAGTGTGCAGTCAGCTGCCTGGTTTTTGGTCGGGAGGTTCGGACTCAGGTTGTGTCAGACAGTGCATTAGTGCCCAGGTTAGACTATGTAATTTGGGTACAGTCGAGTGCCGTGTAGGTTGATCCTCATTTGAGGTGCCTGGGCAGCTCATAGGCAAGATATTTTTTCTCGAGGGCAGGCAGAGTGCTGCATTGTGGGTCCGGAATTGCCAAACTTGAGGGCTTCTGGGCCAGTAGCATGAGGACGGAAGTCTGAGACCACAAGCTAGACTTGGGCTTCAGGCCGAGGACAAGGCAGGTACCCCCTGCACATCTGAACCAATATCTCATGCATCTGAAGTCACGGCGAGGATCAGACGTTGGCTCAGGTTGTAGTTTCTGTGCATGACTGCCCTTCATGAACGGAGTGGAATCTCAAGGCCATGGAGGTTTTCCCACTTTGGGAGTTGTGGGATAACCCCTTCAAGGATTCCTTCTGCGGGACAATTGAGACCTGTTGGGCAGCTCCAACACATCCCATATGGAATGACTCCAGAGCACCATTCGAGGATGGATGCCAGGGTAGCCCGCCTCGCATTCCAATTGTCTCCTAGCAACAAGACAGTTGAGATCGGAGGGCTCTGCAGGAGCAACCGGGTTGGCTGAGTTGAAATGGACTTTCCTGAGCATGGGGCCTAATGTGTGTTTGTGTCCATGAGTACCTTGGAATGGGGCGGTGGCACCGGGACTCTGAAGTATGCTCCTAAGATTTTGACTTAGGTTCCATGCACAAGTTTTCTCGTGGAGACGAGATTTTTTCTGATGAGTGCCTCAGGAAAGCCCCTATGCTGGTATTGGAATCCAGGATTTTGAGGAGACATGCCTGTAAACCAAAGCAATGGATCCGATTATGGCCTAGGGTCCTGTCTGGTACTATATCCTTCACTGGGGACATCCATCTATGGTATGAGTGGACGTAGATGCTCAGCTGGTGTCAGAACGCCCTTGTTGTCCACTGAGACCTAGATATTGGGATGGCCTCGGGGACTTTGGAGGGTTCTCCTAATTTGTAAAATTTTGGACAATGGAATGGGCAGAATTCCCATGCATGGGGTAGGCACAGTCCTAATGTGTGGCTCCAGGGGCGCTAGCCTGGAGTGTGTGTTGCCCAGGAATTTGAGGACAGAAGTCTGAAAACACAAACTCAGCTTAAGTTTGGGGTCGTAGGTATGGCAGGCCCAATCTACAAACCATGAGAAGAACTCTTCAGGATATTTAGAAAGAGCGAGTCTGAGGCTCATGCTCAGGCTTTGGTCTCTGGATTTTGTGTCAACGAAGGTCGTGGAATGTGGGGAGGCCTCATGGGCCATGGACGAATCTTCCTCTCTGTGGATTTGGCCCGGTCCCAATTGTTTTTCGTCAATCTGTGGGATGGGAGGTCTCCTTTCAGGTTTGTTACCTCAGGTGTCCCAACCAAAGAGGAATTCCAAAGCAGAGCCCTGGGGAAGAGTGAAGGGACAACCCAAACTATGGTTAAAATTTGGGGCCTAGGGGCATGGCAGGCCCCATATGCTGTCTCTTCATCCAGCCACTGAGAGGCATTCCTTGAGGACTGGGCTCAGGCTGAGAGTCACAATGTGTGTTTGTGACCAATGTGGCTCGGGAGCATGGGCGGGGCCTCATGGGCCACACTGGTTTCAACTTCACTGAACTTTGGACAACATGCCAATCACAAGGTCTCTTGCCATGGGGAAGGAGTTCTGATTTCTGCATCATTTTCAACCCTGGGCAGTGGTTGGATATAAGGTCTAGGTTCGGAAGCCTGAAAATCGCAGTTTGTAAGAGATGATGACCTAAGGCCATGGTGGGTCTGAAGTGCTCAGTGTGCGGTCAGCTGCCTGGTTGTAGGTCAGGAGGTTCGTGCTCAGGTTGTGTCAGACAGTGCATTAATGCCCAGATTAGACTATGTAATTTGGGTTCAGTCGAGTGCCGTGTAGGTTGATCCTCATTTGAGGTGCCTGGGCAGCTCATTAGGCAAGATATTTTTTCTCGAGGGCAGGCAGAGTGCTGCATTGTGGGTCCGGATTTGCCAAACTTGAGGGCTTCTGGGCCAGTAGTGTGAGGACAGATGTCTGAGACCACAAGCTAGACTTGGGCTTCAGCCGAGGGCAAGGCAGGTACAACTTACACATCTGAACCAATATCTCATGCATCTGAAGTCACGGCGAGGATCAGACGTTGGCTCAGGTTGTAGTTTCTGTGCATGACTGAAGGTTGAGACGGACAGGCCCTTAGGCCCTAATCTCAACTCTTGCTTTGTTTTCCAGGTGTCACACTCCTCAGAGGCTTTGGTTCGAAGAAGAGGATATGGGGCTTTCCTGAGGCACTGAACAGAACTTCTCTCGTCTCCACATGGGAAGCTTTCTTGTTAGAGCCGTGTCAAACACCTCCGGTTGGTGAATCCTGCAGAGTCCCTGAGCCACCTCCACATTCCAAGGTCTCCCAGGCCACCAAGCCACAGTAGGACTCATCTTCAGGAGAGTCCATTTCAACTCTCCCCTCTGGGTAGCTCACCCAGGAGCCCGCAGATTTAGCCTGCCTTGTCCTGACTAAAGAGTGGGAATATGAGGTGGCGTTCCCAGGCATCCATGCTTAGACACCTGCTCTCCAGTCTTTCCGTATGGGGCCTCCTGGAACCATCCAATAGCACTCGACTTTCGTGCAGAAGGAAACCTTGAGGTTTGGAGTAGTTCACAAATCCCATCGTAGGCAAACCTTCCTGGCCTCATGAAGCCCCCACCCCCTTCAGGAAGAGGCCATGCTGGACAAAAACTCTAGCCTGAGGCACGTCTCATAGTTGACATGACCTCAGTGCAGGACATCTCGATTCAGCCTCTCAGAGTGGGCCTGCCGTGCCATCGGTCCCAAACCTCACGCTAGCTTGTGTTTTCAGACTTCCTTCCTCACACTCCTGGCAAACAAGCCCTCCGGACTAGGAACTCCAGAACCACAACCCAGCCCAGGGTCTGCCCAAGGGAAGAAAAACGTTTCCCTGTGGGGCCCTCTCCAGAAAACCCAGAAGAGGATCAACCTGCTCGGGCCTCGATGGTACCTGAACTGGATAGGCTGCTCTGGGCACTCATGCTCTGTCTGACACAGCCTGAAGCCAGACGTCCAGACAGTCAAGGAGACAGCTGGCCGCACACCCAACACTTCGGACACGCCATGGTCTTATGCCGTCACCTCTTCCTAACCTTGGTTTTCAGATATCTGAACCTAGACATTATATCAATTCTCCACACAGTTGGGTATCGCAAGCACAACACAGAACTCCTCCTTCCCCGTGGCTGTAAAGCTTGCTCTTGGCATGGTGTCACACCTTTAGGGAGGGAAAAACCTTCATGGCCCCTGATGTCACGCCAAACTTGAGTGCTGCTTGGGCACAAATTCACACTGTGACCCTCAGCATGAGCCCCATGTCAAAGAAAGGCCTGTCAGGGCCTCGACCAAGAGCCCACATATGGGGTATGCCATGCCCATAGCCACGGAGGACTAACTAGATGGTGTGTATTCCAGTAGAGGGAACCCACTGCTGTGCTCTAGAGTCCCTCTCCTGGGGGGTCCCCTGTGGCAGAAAACAGTACTCTTCCCTTCCCACAGAATGAACCCAAACACTTGGGAGCTTGGACAATCCCCCGAGAGGAAGGCTCTTCCTCGGCCCCTGAAGCAACCCCTACCCTGAACGGCCACTGTGAACGCAACACCCAGAGACAAAAGCCTGAGCGACTGCCTCCCACTTGCCCTCCTTGGATATCCAGAGGATCTCCCCTCTCGGACTGGAGATCAGGCCTGCCATTACCTTGGCCCCTACCTGAGCCAAGTTTTCTTTTTCAGACATCTGTCCCCACAGCCCTGGCAAACACAGCCTCTAGGCTGGGTCCTCTGGAGCCATACCACAGGACCATGCCTGCTCTCTCCTGGGAAACTCTGTCCATTCCTTTGGCCACACACCTCCAGAATATGAGAAACCTCAAGGCCACCGAGGACATACCATTACTGGGAGCATCCCTGCACACACAGGGGCCTTCGGACACAAGCTGAGCTGCTACCTCCATGAAGGCATGCACACAGATGTCAACAGAGATAGAAGGTTGAGCCGGACAGGCCCTTAGGCCCTAATCTCACTCTTGCTTTGTTTTCCAGGTGTCAGTCCTCAGAGGCTTTGGTTCGAAGAACAGGATATGGGGCTTTCCTGAGGCACTGAACAGAACTTCTCTCGTCTCCACATGGGAAGCTTCCTTGTTGGAGCCGTGTCAAACACCTCAGGTTGGAGAATCCTGCAGAGTCCCTGAGCCACCTCCACATTCCAAGGTCTCCCAGGCCACCAAGCCACAGTAGGACTCATCTTCAGGAGAGTCCATTTCAACTCTCCCCTCTGGGTAGCTCACCCAGGAGCCCGCAGATTGAGCCTGCCTTGTCCTGACTAAAGAGTGGGAATATGAGGTGGCGTTCCCAGGCATCCATGCTTAGACACCTGCTCTCGAGTCTTTCCGTATGGGGCCTCCTGGAACCATCCAATAGCACTCGAATTTCGTGCAGAAGGAAACCTTGAGGTTTGGAGTAGTTCACAAATCCCATCGTAGGCAAACCTTCCTGGCCTCATGAGGCCCCCACACCATTCAGGAAGAGGCCATGCTGGACAAAAACTCTAGCCTGAGGCACGTCTCAGAGTTGAAATGACCTCAGTGCAGGAGATCTCGATTCAGCCTCTCAGAGTGGGCCTGCCGTGCCATCGGTCCCAAACCTCACGCTAGCTTGTGTTTTCAGACTTCCTTCCTCACACTCCTGGCAAACAAGCCCTCCGGACTAGGAACTCCAGAACCACAACCCAGCCCAGGGTCTGCCCAAGGGAAGAAAAACGTTTCCCTGTGGGGCTCTCTCCAGAAAACCCAGATGAGGATCAACCTGCTCGGGCCTCGACGGTACCCGAACTGGATAGGCTGCTCTGGGCACTCATGCTCTGTCTGACACAGCCTGAAGCCAGACGTCCAGACAGACAAGGAGACAGCTGGCCGCACACCCAGCACTTCGGACACGCCATGGTCTTATGCCGTCACCTCTTCCTAACCTTGGTTTTCAGATATCTGAACCTAGACATTATATCAATTCTCCACACAGCTGGGTATCGCAAGCACAACACAGAACTCCTCCTTCCCCGTGGCTGTAAAGCTTGCTCTTGGCATGGAGTCACACCTTCAGGGTGGGAGAAACCTTCCTGGTCCCTGATGCCACGCCCAAACTTGAGAGCTGCTTGGGCACAAATTCACACTCTGACCCTCAGCATGAGCCCCATGTCAAAGAAAGGCCTGTCAGGGCCTGGGCCAAGAGCCCGCATATGGGGCTTGCCAAGCCCCTATGCACCCAATCCTCACCAGTGTTTGAGTTTTCCAGTCGCCCCGCCCGTACCTGGGGCACTGCTCTGGAATCCCTTTCTTGGAGAGACACATGAGCCAGACAACACGACACCACCCTTCCCACAAAATGACCCCAAACTCTTGGGAGCTGGGACAAATCCCCAGAGAGTGATACTCGTCCACAGTCCCTGAGGCCAACCCTCCAATCCACGGCTATCTCGGACACAACATCTAGAGACAAAAGCCTGAAGGAACGCCTCCCACTCGCCCTTGTTTCAGAGGCCCAGGAGCTCCCTCTCGGGCTGTACATCCGGCCTGCCATACCCTAGGCGCCACTCATAAGCTGAGTTTGTGTTTTCAGACTTCTGTGCCCTCAGCCTGGACCCACACAACCGCCAGGCTAGGGCCTCTGGAGCCACAGCGAAAGATTGTGCCTGCCCTCTCCAAGGAAATTGTGCCCAATCCATTGACCACAACCCTACAGGTTAGGGAAAAGCTCCAAGGCCCCTGAGGCCATCAATAGTGTAGGCCACCCTGGACTAAGAGGGGCTCTCTGACACCAGCGGAGCAATTATCTCCACTTAGACTCTCAGACAGTGTCCCCAGAGACAGAAGGTTGAAATGGACAGGCCCCCAGGCCCTAATCTGAACCTTAGCTTTGGTTTCCATGTGTCCGTCCTCAGAGGTCTGTTTTCGTAGACCAGCACACGGGGCTTTTCTGAGGCACCAGACCAAACCTCTCTCGTCTCCACATGGGGAGCTTACTTACTGGGGATGTATCAAACCCTTCAGGTAGGAGAGTTCCGCAGGGCCACTGAACAACCAGCACATTCCAAGGTTTCCATGGACCCAAACGCACATTATGACGCATCCTCAGGAGAGGCCATTTCAACTCAGCCCCCTGATTAGCGTGCCCCAGAGGCAGCAGATCAAACATATCTTGTGGCTAATGGCCAATGGGAATGCGAGGCATGCTGTACAGGGATCCATCCTTCGAACCGTGCTCTCCAGTCCTTCAGTATGGTATGTCCTGGAGCCATGCAACAGGACTCGAATGTCCCACAGAAGGAAACCTGGTGGTTTGGGGCAACCTCCAAACTCAGCGTGGGAAAACTTCCTTGGCCTCATGAGGCCCCCGCTTCATGAAGGTGCCATCATGGACACATACTCCAGCCTCAGCCAACGTCTGATCCTCAGCCTGACTTCAGATGCAGGAGATTTTGATTCAGCCTCTGCCTACTGGGCCTGCTCTGCCCTTGGCTCCAATCCTCAATTTAGCTTGTGTTCCGAGACTTCCGTCCTCACACTCCTGGCCCACAAACCCTCCCTACTGGGAATTCTGGGGCCACAATGAAGCACTCCGCCTGCCTCCCAGGAGAAAAACTTTGTCTATGGTGCTGCCCAGAATCCCCAAATGAGGATCAAACTGCTTGGCCCTCGGTAACACCCCAATTGCATAGGTTACCTTAACCAATGATGCTCTGTCGCAAATAGCCTGAGCCCAGCCCTTCCAACAGACACCGACACAGCTGGCTGCACACCCAGCACATTGGACCCGCCACTGCCTTAGGCCACCATCCATTCCCAACCTGGGTTTTCAGTCATCAGAACCTAGACCTTATCTCCAATCCCTGCACAGGGGGGGACCTGATGCACAAGTCAGAACCCCTCCTTCCCCATGGCAAGAAACCTTGCTGCTGGCAGTGAGTCAAACCTTCAGTGTAGGAGAAAACGGCATGGCCCATGAGGCCACGCCCATGTGTGAGGGCCGCCTTGGGCACAAACACACATTGTGACCCTCAGCGTGAGTACCTTATTCAAGTAACGCCTCTCAGTGATTGGACCAAGAGCCCGCATATGTGGCTTGCCATGCCCATAGGCACGCAGGACTAACTAGATGGTGTGTATTCCAGTTGAGGGAACCCACTGCTGTGCTCTAGAGTCCCTCTCCTGGGGGGTCCCCTGTGGCAGAAAACAGTACTCTTCCCTTCCCACAGAATGAACCCAAACACTTGGGAGCTTGGACAATCCCCCGAGAGGAAGGCTCTTCCTCGGCCCCTGAAGCAACCCCTACCCTGAACAGCCACTGTGAACGCAACACCCAGAGACAAAAGCCTGAGCGACTGCCTCCCACTTGCCCTCCTTTGATATCCAGAGGATCTCCCCTCTCGGACTGGAGATCAGGCCTGCCATTACATTGGCCCCTAGCTGAGCCAAGTTTGCTTTTTCAGACCTCTGTCCCCACAGCCCTGGCAAACACAGCCTCTAGGCTGGGTCCTCTGGAGCCATACCACAGGACCATGCCTGCTCTCTCCTGGGAAACTCTGTCCATTCCTTTGGCCACACTCCTCCAGAATATGAGAAACCTCAAGGCCCCGAGGACATACCATTACCGGGAGCCTCCCTGCACACACAGGGGCCTTCGGACACAAGCTGAGCTGCTACCTCCATGAAGGCATGCACACAGATGTCAACAGAGATAGAAGGTTGAGCCGGACAGGCCCTTAGGCCCTAATCTCAACTCTTGCTTTGTTTTCCAGGTGTCACTCCTCAGAGGCTTTGGTTCGAAGAACAGGATATGGGGCTTTCCTGAGGCACTGAAGAACTTCTCTCGTCTCCACATGGGAAGCTTCCTTGTTGGAGCCGTGTCAAACACCTCAGGTTGGAGAATCCTGCAGAATCCCTGAGCCACCTCCACATTCCAAGGTCTCCCAGGCCACCAAGCCACAGTAGGACTCATCTTCAGGAGAGTCCATTTCAACTCTCCCCTCTGGGTAGCTCACCCAGGAGCCCGCGGATTGAGCCAGCCTTGTCCTGACTAAAGAGTGGGAATATGAGGTGGCGTTCCCAGGCATCCATGCTTAGACACCTGCTCTCGAGTCTTTCCGTATGGGGCCTCCTGGAACCATCCAATAGCACTCGACTTTCGTGCAGAAGGAAACCTTGAGGTTTGGAGTAGTTCACAAATCCCATCGTAGGCAAACCTTCCTGGCCTCATGAGGCCCCCACACCATTCAGGAAGAGGCCATGCTGGACAAAAACTCTAGCCTGAGGCACGTCTCAGAGTTGAAATGACCTCAGTGCAGGAGATCTCGATTCAGCCTCTCAGAGTGGGCCTGCCGTGCCATCGGTCCCAAACCTCACGCTAGCTTGTGTTTTCAGACTTCCTTCCTCACACTCCTGGCAATCAAGCCCTCCGGACTAGGAACTCCAGAACCACAACCCAGCCCAGGGTCTGCCCAAGGGAAGAAAAACTTTTCCCTGTGGGGCTCTCTCCAGAAAACCCAGATGAGGATCAACCTGCTCGGGCCTCGACGGTACCCGAACTGGATAGGCTGCTCTGGGCACTCATGCTCTGTCTGACACAGCCTGAAGCCAGACGTCCAGACAGACAAGGAGACAACTGGCCGCACACCCAGCACTTCGGACACGCCATGGTCTTATGCCGTCACCTCTTCCTAACCTTGGTTTTCAGATATCTGAACCTAGACATTATATCAATTCTACACACAGCTGGGTATCGCAAGCACAACACAGAACTCCTCCTTCCCCGTGGCTGTAAAGCTTGCTCTTGGCATGGAGTCACACCTTCAGGGTGGGAGAAACCTTCCTGGTCCCTGATGCCACGCCCAAACTTGAGTGCTGCTTGGGCACAAATTCACACTCTGACCCTCAGCATGAGCCCCATGTCAAAAAAAGGCCTGTCAGGGCCTGGGCCAAGAGCCCGCATATGGGGCTTGCCAAGCCCCTATGCACCCAATCCTCACCAGTGTTTGAGTTTTCCAGTCGCCCCGCCCGTACCTGGGGCTCTGCTCTGGAATCCCTTTCTTGGAGAGACACGTGAGCCAAACAACACTTTTCAACCCTTCCCACAAAATGACCCCAAACTCTTGGGAGCTGGGACAAATCCCCAGAGAGGGATACTCGTCCACAGTCCCTGAGGTCACCCCTCCAATCCACGCTATCTCGGACACAACATCCAGAGACAAAAGCCTGAAGGAACGCCTCCCACTCGCCCTTGTTTCAGAGGCCCAGGAGCTCCCTCTCGGGCTGTACATCCGGCCTGCCATACCCTAGGCGCCACTCATAAGCTGAGTTTGTGTTTTCAGGCTTCTGTGCCCTCAGCCTGGACCCACACAACCGCCAGGCTAGGGCCTCTGGAGCCACAGCGAAAGATTGTGCCTGCCCTCTCCAAGGAAATTGTGCCCAATCCATTGACCACAACCCTACAGGTTAGGGAAAAGCTCCAAGGCCCCTGAGGCCATCAATAGTGTAGGCCACCCTGGACTAAGAGGGGCTCTCTGACACCAGCGGAGCAACTATCTCCACTTAGACTCTCAGACAGTGTCCCCAGAAACAGAAGGTTGAAATGGACAGGCCCCCAGGCCCTAATCTGAACCTTAGCTCTGGTTTCCATGTGTCCGTCCTCAGAGGTCTGTTTTCGTAGACCAGCACACGGGGCTTTTCTGAGGCACCAAACCAAACCTCTCTCGCCTCGACATGGGGAGCTTACTTACTGGGGATGTATCAAAACCTTCAGGTAGGAGAGTTCCACAGGGCCACTGAACAACCAGCACATTCCAAGGTTTCCATGGACCCAAACGCACATTATGACGCATCCTCAGGAGAGACCATTTCAACTCAGCCCCCTGGTTAGCGTGCCCCAGAGGCAGCAGATCAAACATATCTTGTGGCTAATGGCCAATGGGAATGCGAGGCATGCTGTACAGGGATCCATCCTTCGAACCGTGCTCTCCAGTCCTTCCGTATGGTATGTCCTGGAGCCATGCAACAGGACTCGAATGTCCCACAGAAGGAAACCTGGTGGTTTGGGGCAACCTCCAAACTCAGCATGGGAAAACTTCCTTGGCCTCATGAGGCCCCCGCTTCATGAAGGTGCCATCATGGACACATACTCCAGCCTCAGCCAACGTCTGATCCTCAGCCTGACTTCAGATGCAGGAGATTTTGATTCAGCCTCTGCCTAGTGGGCCTGCTCTGCCCTTGGCTCCAATCCTCACTTTAGCTTGTGTTCCTAGACTTCCGTCCTCACACTCCTGGCCCACAAACCCTCCCTTCTGGGAATTCTGGGGCCACAATGAAGCACTCCGCCTGCCTCCCAGGAGAAAAACTTTGTCTATGGTGCTGCCCAGAAACCCCAAATGAGGATCAAACTGCTTTGCCCTCGGCAACACCCCAATTGCATAGGCTACCTTAAACACTGATGCTCTGTCGCAAATAGCCTGAGCCCAGACCTTCCAACAGACACCGACACAGCTGGCTGCACACCCAGCACATTGGACCCGCCACTGCCTTAGGCCACCATCCATTCCCAACCTGGGTTTTCAGTCATCAGAACCTAGACCTTATCTCCAATCCCTGCACAGGGTGGAACCTGATGCACAAGTCAGAACCTCTCCTTCCCCATGGCAAGAAACCTTGCTGCTGGCAGTGAGTCCAACCTTCAGTGTAGGAGAAAACGGCATGGCCCATGAGGCCACGCCCATGTGTGAGGGCCGCCTTGGGCACAAACACACATTGTGACCCTCAGCGTGAGTACCTTATTCAAGTAACGCCTCTCAGTGATTGGACCAAGAGCCCGCATATGTGGCTTGCCATGCCCATAGGCACGCAGGACTAACTAGATGGTGTGTATTCCAGTTGAGGGAACCCACTGCTGTGCTCTAGAGTCCCTCTCCTGGGGGGTCCCCTGTGGCAGAAAACAGTACTCTTCCCTTCCCACAGAATGAACCCAAACACTTGGGAGCTTGGACAATCGCCCGAGAGGAAGGCACTTCCTCGGCCCCTGAAGCAACCCCTACCCTGAACGGCGACTGTGAATGCAACACCCAGAGACAAAAGCCTGAGCGACTGACTCCCACTTGCCCTCCTTTGATATCCAGAGGATCTCCCCTCACGGACTGGAGATCAGGCCTGCCATTACCTTGGCCCCTACCTGAGCCAAGTTTGCTTTTTCAGACATCTGTCCCCACAGCCCTGGCAAACACAGCCTCTAGGCTGGGTCCTCTGGAGCCATACCACAGGACCATGCCTGCTCTCTCCTGGGAAACTCTGTCCATTCCTTTGGCCACACACCTCCAGAATATGAGAAACCTCAAGGCCCCCGAGGACATACCATTACCGGGAGCCTCCCTGCACACACAGGGGCCTTCGGACACAAGCGGAGTTGCTACCTCCATGAAGGCATGCACACAGATGTCAACAGAGATAGAAGGTTGAGCCGGACAGGCCCTTAGGCCCTAATCTCAACTCTTGCTTTGTTTTCCAGGTGTCACTCCTCAGAGGCTTTGGTTCGAAGAACAGGATATGGGGCTTTCCTGAGGCACTGAACAGAACTTCTCTCGTCTCCACATGGGAAGCTTCCTTGTTGGAGCCGTGTCAAACACCTCAGGTTAGAGAATCCTGCAGAGTCCCTGAGCCACCTCCACATTCCAAGGTCTCCCAGGCCACCAAGCCACAGTAGGACTCATCTTCAGGAGAGTCCATTTCAACTCTCCCCTCTGGGTAGCTCACCCAGGAGCCCGCAGATTGAGCCTGCCTTGTCCTGACTAAAGAGTGGGAATATGAGGTGGCGTTCCCAGGCATCCATGCTTAGACACCTGCTCTCGAGTCTTTCCGTATGGGGCCTCCTGGAACCATCCAATAGCACTCGACTTTCGTGCAGAAGGAAACCTTGAGGTTTGGAGTAGTTCACAAATCCCATCGTAGGCAAACCTTCCTGACCTCATGAGGCCCCCACACCATTCAGGAAGAGGCCATGCTGGACAAAAACTCTAGCCTGAGGCACGTCTCAGAGTTGAAATGACCTCAGTGCAGGAGATCTCGATTCAGCCTCTCAGAGTGGGCCTGCCGTGCCATCGGTCCCAAACCTCACGCTAGCTTGTGTTTTCAGACTTCCTTCCTCACACTCCTGGCAAACAAGCCCTCCGGACTAGGAACTCCAGAACCACAACCCAGCCCAGGGTCTGCACAAGGGAAGAAAAACGTTTCCCTGTGGGGCTCTCTCCAGAAAACCCAGATGAGGATCAACCTGCTCGGGCCTCGACGGTACCCGAACTGGATAGGCTGCTCTGGGCACTCATGCTCTGTCTGACACAGCCTGAAGCCAGACGTCCAGACAGACAAGGAGACAGCTGGCCGCACACCCAGCACTTCGGACACGCCATGGTCTTATGCCGTCACCTCTTCCTAACCTTGGTTTTCAGATATCTGAACCTAGACATTATATCAATTCTCCACACAGCTGGGTATCGCAAGCACAACACAGAACTCCTCCTTCCCCGTGGCTGTAAAGCTTGCTCTTGGCATGGAGTCACACCTTCAGGGTGGGAGAAACCTTCCTGGTCCCTGATGCCACGCCCAAACTTGAGTGCTGTTTGGGCACAAATTCACACTCTGACCCTCAGCATGAGCCCCATGTCAAAGAAAGGCCTGTCAGGGCCTGGGCCAAGAGCCCGCATATGGGGCTTGCCAAGCCCCTATGCACCCAATCCTCACCAGTGTTTGAGTTTTCCAGTCGCCCCGCCCGTACCTGGGGCTCTGCTCTGGAATCCCTTTCTTGGAGAGACACGTGAGCCAGACAACACTTTTCCACCCTTCCCACAAAATGACCCCAAACTCTTGGGAGCTGGGACAAATCCCCAGAGAGGGATACTCGTCCACAGTCCCTGAGGCCACCCCTCCAATCCACGGCTATCTCGGACACAACATCCAGAGACAAAAGCCTGAAGGAACGCCTCCCACTCGCCCTTGTTTCAGAGGCCCAGGAGCTCCCTCTCGGGCTGTACATCCGGCCTGCCATACCCTAGGCGCCACCCATAAGCAGAGTTTGTGTTTTCAGACTTCTGTGCCCTCAGCCTGGACCCACACTCCGCCAGGCTAAGGCCTCTGGAGCCACAGCGATAGATTGTGCCTGCCCTCTCCAAGGAAATTGTGCCCAATCCATTGACCACAACCCTACAGGTTAGGGAAAAGCTCCAAGGCCCCTGAGGCCATCAATAGTGTAGGCCACCCTGGACTAAGAGGGGCTCTCTGACACCAGCGGAGCAACTATCTCCACTTAGACTCTCAGACAGTGTCCCCAGAGACAGAAGGTTGAAATGGACAGGCCCCCAGGCCCTAATCTGAACCTTAGCTTTGGTTTCCATGTGTCCGTCCTCAGAGGTCTGTTTTCGTAGACCAGCACACGGGGCTTTTCTGAGGCACCAAACCAAACCTCTCTCGCCTCCACATGGGGAGCTTACTCACTGGGGATGTATCAAACCCTTCAGGTAGGAGAGTTCCGCAGGGCCACTGAACAACCAGCACATTCCAAGGTTTCCATGGACCCAAACGCACATTATGACGCATCCTCAGGAGAGGCCATTTCAACTCAGCCCCCTGGTTAGCGTGCCCCAGAGGCAGCAGATCAAACATATCTTGTGGCTAATGGCCAATGGGAATGCGAGGCATGCTGTACAGGGATCCATCCTTCGAACCGTGCTCTCCAGTCCTTCCGTATGGTATGTCCTGGAGCCATGCAACAGGACTCGAATGTCCCACAGAAGGAAACCTGGTGGTTTGGGGCAACCTCCAAACTCAGCGTGGGAAAACTTCCTTGGCCTCATGAGGCCCCCGCTTCATGAAGGTGCCATCATGGACACATACTCCAGCCTCAGCCAACGTCTGATCCTCAGCCTGACTTCAGATGCAGGAGATTTTGATTCAGCCTCTGCCTAGTGGGCCTGCTCTGCCCTTGGCTCCAATCCTCACTTTAGCTTGTGTTCCTAGACTTCCGTCCTCACACTCCTGGCCCGCAAACCCTCCCTACTGGGAATTCTGGGGCCACAATGAAGCACTCCGCCTGCCTCCCAGGAGAAAAACTTTGTCTATGGTGCTGCCCAGAAACCCCAAATGAGGATCAAACTGCTTGGCCCTCGGCAACACCCCAATTGCATAGGCTACCTTAAACACTGATGCTCTGTCGCAAATAGCCTGAGCCCAGACCTTCCAACAGACACCGACACAGCTGGCTGCACACCCAGCACATTGGACCCGCCACTGCCTTAGGCCACCATCCATTCCCAACCTGGGTTTTCAGTCATCAGAACCTAGACCTTATCTCCAATCCCTGCACAGGGGGAAACCTGATGCACAAGTCAGAACCCCTCCTTCCTCATGGCAAGAAACCTTGCTGCTGGCAGTGAGTCCAACCTTCAGTGTAGGAGAAAACGGCATGGCCCATGAGGCCACGCCCATGTGTGAGGGCCGCCTTGGGCACAAACACACATTGTGACCCTCAGCGTGAGTACCTTATTCAAGTAACGCCTCTCAGTGATTGGACCAAGAGCCCGCATATGTGGCTTGCCATGCCCATAGGCACGCAGGACTAACTAGATGGTGTGTATTCCAGTTGAGGGAACCCACTGCTGTGCTCTAGAGTCCCTCTCCTGGGGGGTCCCCTGTGGCAGAAAACAGTACTCTTCCCTTCCCACAGAATGAACCCAAACACTTGGGAGCTTGGACAATCCCCCGAGAGGAAGGCTCTTCCTCGGCCCCTGAAGCAACCCCTACCCTGAACGGCCACTGTGAACGCAACACCCAGAGACAAAAGCCTGAGCGACTGCCTCCCACTTGCCCTCCTTGGATATCCAGAGGATCTCCCCTCTCGGACTGGAGATCAGGCCTGCCATTACCTTGGCCCCTACCTGAGCCAAGTTTGCTTTTTCAGACATCTGTCCCCACAGCCCTGGCAAACACAGCCTCTAGGCTGGGTCCTCTGGAGCCATACCACAGGACCATGCCTGCTCTCTCCTGGGAAACTCTGTCCATTCCTTTGGCCACACACCTCCAGAATATGAGAAACCTCAAGGCCCCCGAGGACATTCCATTACCGGGAGCCTCCCTGCACACACAGGGGCCTTCGGACACAAGCTGAGCTGCTACCTCCATGAAGGCATGCACACAGATGTCAACAGAGATAGAAGGTTGAGCCGGACAGGCCCTTAGGCCCTAATCTCAACTCTTGCTTTGTTTTCCAGGTGTCACTCCTCAGAGGCTTTGGTTCGAAGAACAGGATATGGGGCTTTCCTGAGGCACTGAACAGAACTTCTCTCATCTCCACATGGGAAGCTTCCTTGTTGGAGCCGTGTCAAACACCTCAGGTTGGAGAATCCTGCAGAGTCCCTGAGCCACCTCCACATTCCAAGTTCTCCCAGGCCACCAAGCCACAGTAGGACTCATCTTCAGGAGAGTCCATTTCAACTCTCCCCTCTGGGTAGCTCAACCAGGAGCCCGCAGATTGAGCCTGCCTTTTCCTGACTAAAGAGTGGGAATATGAGGTGGCGTTCCCAGGAATCCATGCTTAGACACCTGCTCTCGAGTCTTTCCGTATAGGGCCTCCTGGAACCATCCAATAGCACTCGACTTTCGTGCAGAAGGAAACCTTGAGGTTTGGAGTAGTTCACAAATCCCATCGTAGGCAAACCTTCCTGGCCTCATGAGGCCCCCACACCATTCAGGATGAGGCCATGCTGGACAAAAACTCTAGCCTGAGGCACGTCTCAGAGTTGAAATGACCTCAGTGCAGGAGATCTCGATTCAGCCTCTCAGAGTGGGCCTGCCGTGCCATCGGTCCCAAACCTCACGCTAGCTTGTGTTTTCAGACTTCCTTCCTCACACTCCTGTCAAACAAGTCCTCCGGACTAGGAACTCCAGAACAACAACCCAGCCCAGGGTCTGCCCTAGGGAAGAAAAACGTTTCCCTGTGGGGCTCTCTCCAGAAAACCCAGATGAGGATCAACCTGCTCGGGCCTCGACGGTACCCGAACTGGATAGGCTGCTCTGGGCACTCATGCTCTGTCTGACACAGCCTGAAGCCAGACGTCCAGACAGACAAGGAGACAGCTGGCCGCACACCCAGCACTTCGGACACGCCATGGTCTTATGCCGTCACCTCTTCCTAACCTTGGTTTTCAGATATCTGAACGTAGACATTATATCAATTCTCCACACAGCTGGGTATCGCAAGCACAACACAGAACTCCTCCTTCCCCTTGGCTGTAAAGCTTGCTCTTGGCATGGAATCACACCTTCAGGGTGGGAGAAACCTTCCTGGTCCCTGATGCCACGCCCAAACTTGAGTGCTGCTTGGGCACAAATTCACACTCTGACCCTCAGCATGAGCCCCATGTCAAAGAAAGGCCTGTCAGGGCCTGGGCCAAGAGCCCGCATATGGGGCTTGCCAAGCCCCTATGCACCCAATCCTCACCAGTGTTTGAGTTTTCCAGTCGCCCCGCCCGTACCTGGGGCTCTGCTCTGGAATCCCTTTCTTGGAGAGACACGTGAGCCAGACAACACTTTTCCACCCTTCCCACAAAATGACCCCAAACTCTTGGGAGCTGGGACAAATCCCCAGAGAGGGATACTCGTCCACAGTCCCTGAGGCCACCCCTCCAATCCACGGCTATCTCGGACACAACATCCAGAGACAAAAGCCTGAAGGAACGCCTCCCACTCGCCCTTGTTTCAGAGGCCTAGGAGCTCCCTCTCGGGCTGTACATCCGGCCTGCCATACCCTAGGCGCCACTCATAAGCTGAGTTTGTGTTTTCAGACTTCTGTGCCCTCTGCCTGGACCCACACAACCGCCAGGCTAGGGCCTCTGGAGCCACAGCGAAAGATTGTGCCTGCCCTCTCCAAGGAAATTGTGCCCAATCCATTGACCACAACCCTACAGGTTAGGGAAAAGCTCCAAGGCCCCTGAGGCCATCAATAGTGTAGGCCACCCTGGACTAAGAGGGGCTCTCTGACACCAGCGGAGCAACTATCTCCACTTAGACTCTCAGACAGTGTCCCCAGAGACAGAAGGTTGAAATGGACAGGCCCCCAGGCCCTAATCTGAACCTTAGCTTTGGTTTCCATGTGTCCGTCCTCAGAGGTCTGTTTTCGTAGACCAGCACACGGGGCTTTTCTGATGCACCAAACCAAACCTCTCGCCTCCACATCGGGAGCTTACTTACTGGGGATGTATCAAACCCTTCAGGTAGGAGAGTTCCGCAGGGCCACTGAACAACCAGCACATTCCAAGGTTTCCATGGACCCAAACGCACATTATGACGCATCCTCAGGAGAGGCCATTTCAACTCAGCCCCCTGGTTAGCGTGCCCCAGAGGCAGCAGATCAAACATATCTTGTGGCTAATGGCCAATGGGAATGCGAGGCATGCTGTACAGGGATCCATCCTTCGAACCGTGCTCTCCAGTCCTTCCGTATGGTATTTCCTGGAGCCATGCGACAGGACTCGAATGTCCCACAGAAGGAAACCTGGTGGTTTGTGGCAACCTCCAAACTCAGCGTGGGAAAACTTCCTTGGCCTCATGAGGCCCCCGTTCCATGAAGGTGCCATCATGGACACATACTCCAGCCTCAGCCAACGTCTGATCTTCAGCCTGAATTCAGATGCAGGAGATTTTGATTCAGCCTCTGCCTAGTGGGCCTGCTCTGCCCTTGGCTCCAATCCTCACTTTAGCTTGTGTTCCTAGACTTCCGTCCTCACACTCCTGGCCCACAAACCCTCCCTACTGGGAATTCTGGGGCCACAATGAAGCACTCCGCCTGCCTCCCAGGAGAAAAACTTTGTCTATGGTGCTGCCCAGAAACCCCAAATGAGGATCAAACTGCTTGGCCCTCGGCAACACCCCAATTGCATAGGCTACCTTAAACACTGATGCACTGTCGCAAATAGCCTGAGCCCAGACATTCCAACAGACACCGACACAGCTGGCTGCACACCCAGCACATTGGACCCGCCACTGCCTTAGGCCACCATCCATTCCCAACCTGGGTTTTCAGTCATCAGAACCTAGACCTTATCTCCAATCCCTGCACAGGGGGGAACCTGATGCACAAGTCAGAACCCCTCCTTCCCCATGGCAAGAAACCTTGCTGCTGGCAGTGAGTCAAACCTCAGTGTAGGAGAAAACGGCATGGCCCATGAGGCCACGCCCATGTGTGAGGGCCGCCTTGGGCACAAACACACATTGTGACCCTCAGCGTGAGTACCTTATTCAAGTAACGCCTCTCAGTGATTGGACCAAGAGCCCGCATATGTGGCTTGCCATGCCCATAGGCACGCAGGACTAACTAGATGGTGTGTATTCCAGTTGAGGGAACCCACTGCTGTGCTCTAGAGTCCCTCTCCTGGGGGGTCCCCTGTGGCAGAAAACAGTACTCTTCCCTTCCCACAGAATGAACCCAAACACTTGGGAGCTTGGACAATCCCCCGAGAGGAAGGCTCTTCCTCGGCCCCTGAAGCAACCCCTACCCTGAACGGCCACTGTGAACGCAACACCCAGAGACAAAAGCCTGAGCGACTGCCTCCCACTTGCCCTCCTTGGATATCCAGAGGATCTCCCCTCTCGGACTGGAGATCAGGCCTGCCATTACCTTGGCCCCTACCTGAGCCAAGTTTGCTTTTTCAGACATCTGTCCCCACAGCCCTGGCAAACACAGCCTCTAGGCTGGGTCCTCTGGAGCCATACCACAGGACCATGCCTGCTCTCTCCTGGGAAACTCTGTCCATTCCTTTGGCCACACACCTCCAGAATATGAGAAACCTCAAGGCCCCTGAGGACATTCCATTACCGGGAGCCTCCCTGCACACACAGGGGCCTTCGGACACAAGCTGAGCTGCTACCTCCATGAAGGCATGCACACAGATGTCAACAGAGATAGAAGGTTGAGCCGGACAGGCCCTTAGGCCCTAATCTCAACTCTTGCTTTGTTTTCCAGGTGTCACTCCTCAGAGGCTTTGGTTCGAAGAACAGGATATGGGGCTTTCCTGAGGCACTGAACAGAACTTCTCTCGTCTCCACATGGGAAGCTTCCTTGTTGGAGCCGTGTCAAACACCTCAGGTTAGAGAATCCTGCAGAGTCCCTGAGCCACCTCCACATTCCAAGGTCTCCCAGGCCACCAAGCCACAGTAGGACTCATCTTCAGGAGAGTCCATTTCAACTCTCCCCTCTGGGTAGCTCACCCAGGAGCCCGCAGATTGAGCCTGCCTTGTCCTGACTAAAGAGTGGGAATATGAGGTGGCGTTCCCAGGCATCCATGCTTAGACACCTGCTCTCCAGTCTTTCCGTATGGGGCCTCCTGGAACCATCCAATAGCACTCGACTTTCGTGCAGAAGGAAACCTTGAGGTTTGGAGTAGTTCACAAATCCCATCGTAGGCAAACCTTCCTGGCCTCATGAGGCCCCCACACCATTCAGGATGAGGCCATGCTGGACAAAAACTCTAGCCTGAGGCACGTCTCAGAGTTGAAATGACCTCAGTGCAGGAGATCTCGATTCAGCCTCTCAGAGTGGGCCTGCCGTGCCATCGGTCCCAAACCTCACGCTAGCTTGTGTTTTCAGACTTCCTTCCTCACACTCCTGGCAAACAAGCCCTCCGGACTAGGAACTCCAGAACCACAACCCAGCCCAGGGTCTGCCCAAGGGAAGAAAAACGTTTCCCTGTGGGGCTCTCTCCAGAAAACCCAGATGAGGATCAACCTGCTCGGGCCTCGACGGTACCCGAACTGGATAGGCTGCTCTGGGCACTCATGCTCTGTCTGACACAGCCTGAAGCCAGACGTCCAGACAGACAAGGAGACAGCTGGCCGCACACCCAGCACTTCGGACACGCCATGGTCTTATGCCGTCACCTCTTCCTAACCTTGGTTTTCAGATATCTGAACCTAGACATTATATCAATTCTCCACACAGCTGGGTATCGCAAGCACAACACAGAACTCCTCCTTCCCCGTGGCTGTAAAGCTTTCTCTTGGCATGGAGTCACACCTTCAGGGTGGGAGAAACCTTCCTGGTCCCTGATGCCACGCCCAAACTTGAGTGCTGCTTGGGCACAAATTCACACTCTGACCCTCAGCATGAGCCCCATGTCAAAGAAAGGCCTGTCAGGGCCTGGGCCAAGAGCCCGCATATGGGGCTTGCCAAGCCCCTATGCACCCAATCCTCACCAGTGTTTGAGTTTTCCAGTCGCCCCGCCCGTACCTGGGGCTCTGCTCTGGAATCCCTTTCTTGGAGAGACACGTGAGCCAGACAACACATTTCCACCCTTCCCACAAAATGACCCCAAACTCTTGGGAGCTGGGACAAATCCCCAGAGAGGGATACTCGTCCACAGTCCCTGAGGCCACCCCTCCAATCCACGGCTATCTCGGACACAACATCCAGAGACAAAAGCCTGAAGGAACGCCTCCCACTCGCCCTTGTATCAGAGGCCCAGGAGCTCCCTCTCGGGCTGTACATCCGGCCTGCCATACCCTAGGCGCCACTCATAAGCTGAGTTTGTGTTTTCAGACTTCTGTGCCCTCTGCCTGGACCCACACAACCGCCAGGCTAGGGCCTCTGGAGCCACAGCGAAAGATTGTGCCTACCCTCTCCAAGGAAATTGTGCCCAATCCATTGACCACAACCCTACAGGTTAGGGAAAAGCTCCAAGGCCCCTGAGGCCATCAATAGTGTAGGCCACCCTGGACTAAGAGGGGCTCTCTGACACCAGTGGAGCAACTATCTCCACTTAGACTCTCAGACAGTGTCCCAGAAACAGAAGGTTGAAATGGACAGGACCCCAGGCTTACTTACTGGGGATGTATCAAACCCTTCAGGTAGGAGAGTTCCGCAGGGCCACTGAACAACCAGCACATTCCAAGGTTTCCATGGACCCAAACGCACATTATGACACATCCTCAGGAGAGGCCATTTCAACTCAGCCCCCTGGTTAGCGTGCCCCAGAGGCAGCAGATCAAACATATCTTGTGACTAATGGCCAATGGGAATGCGAGGCATGCTGTACAGGGATCCATCCTTCGAACCGTGCTCTCCAGTCCTTCCGTATGGTATGTCCTGGAGCCATGCAACAGGACTCGAATGTCCCACAGAAGGAAATCTGGTGGTTTGGGGCAACCTCCAAACTCAGCGTGGGAAAACTTCCTTGGCCTCATGAGGCCCCCGCTCATGAAGGTGCCATCATGGACACATACTCCAGCCTCAGCCAACGTCTGATCCTCAGCCTGACTTCAGATGCAGGAGATTTTGATTCAGCCTCTGCCTAGTGGGCCTGCTCTGCCCTTGGCTCCAATCCTCACTTTAGCTTGTGTTCCTAGACTTCCGTCCTCACACTCCTGGCCCACAAACCCTCCCTTCTGGGAATTCTGGGGCCACAATGAAGCACTCCGCCTGCCTCCCAGGAGAAAAACTTTGTCTATGGTGCTGCCCAGAAACCCCAAATGAGGATCAAACTGCTTGGCCCTCGGCAACACCCCAATTGCATAGGCTACCTTAAACACTGATGCTCTGTCGCAAATAGCCTGAGCCCAGACCTTCCAACAGACACCGACACAGCTGGCTGCACACCCAGCACATTGGACCCGCCACTGCCTTAGGCCACCATCCATTCCCAACCTGGGTTTTCAGTCATCAGAACCTAGACCTTATCTCCAATCCCTGCACAGGGGGGAACCTGATGCACAAGTCAGAACCCCTCCTTCCCCATGGCAAGAAACCTTGCTGCTGGCAGTGAGTCAAACCTTCAGTGTAGGAGAAAACGGCATGGCCCATGAGGCCACGCCCATGTGTGAGGGCTGCCTTGGGCACAAACACTCATTGTGACCCTCAGCGTGAGTACCTTATTCAAGTAACGCCTCTCAGTGATTGGACCAAGAGCCCGCATATGTGGCTTGCCATGCCCATAGGCACGCAGGACTAACTAGATGGTGTGTATTCCAGTTGAGGGAACCTACTGCTGTGCTCTAGAGTCCCTCTCCTGGGGGGTCCCCTGTGGCAGAAAACAGTACTCTTCCCTTCCCACAGAATGAACCCAAACACTTGGGAGCTTGGACAATCCCCCGAGAGGAAGGCTCTTCCTCGGCCCCTGAAGCAACCCCTACCCTGAACGGCCACTGTGAACGCAACACCCAGAGACAAAAGCCTGAGCGACTGCCTCCCACTTGCCCTCCTTGGATATCCAGAGGATCTCCCCTCTCGGACTGGAGATCAGGCCTGCCATTACCTTGGCCCCTACCTGAGCCAAGTTTGCTTTTTCAGACATCTGTCCCCACAGCCCTGGCAAACACAGCCTCTAGGCTGGGTCCTCTGGAGCCATACCACAGGACCATGCCTGCTCTCTCCTGGGAAACTCTGTCCATTCCTTTGGCCACACACCTCCAGAATATGAGAAACCTCAAGGCCCCCGAGGACATACCATTACCGGGAGCCTCCCTGCACACACAGGGGCCTTCGGACACAAGCTGAGCTGCTACCTCCATGAAGGCATGCACACAGATGTCAACAGAAATAGAAGGTTGAGCCGGACAGGCCCTTAGGCCCTAATCTCAACTCTTGCTTTGTTTTCCAGGTGTCACTCCTCAGAGGCTTTGGTTCGAAGAACAGGATATGGGGCTTTCCTGAGGCACTGAACAGAACTTCTCTCGTCTCCACATGGGAAGCTTCCTTGTTGGAGCCGTGTCAAACACCTCAGGTTGGAGAATCCTGCAGAGTCCCTGAGCCACCTCCACATTCCAAGGTCTCCCAGGCCACCAAGCCACAGTAGGACTCATCTTCAGGAGAGTCCATTTCAACTCTCCCCTCTGGGTAGCTCACCCAGGAGCCCGCAGATTGAGCCTGCCTTGTCCTGACTAAAGAGTGGGAATATGAGGTGGCGTTCCCAGGCATCCATGCTTAGACACCTGCTCTCCAGTCTTTCCGTATGGGGCCTCCTGGAACCATCCAATAGCACTCGACTTTCGTGCAGAAGGAAACCTTGAGGTTTGGAGTAGTTCACAAATCCCATCGTAGGCAAACCTTCCTGGCCTCATGAGGCCCCCACACCATTCAGGAAGAGGCCATGCTGGACAAAAACTCTAGCCTGAGGCACGTCTCAGAGTTGAAATGACCTCAGTGCAGGAGATCTCGATTCAGCCTCTCAGAGTGGGCCTGCCGTGCCATCGGTCCCAAACCTCACGCTAGCTTGTGTTTTCAGACTTCCTTCCTCACACTCCTGGCAAACAAGCCCTCCGGACTAGGAACTCCAGAACCACAACCCAGCCCAGGGTCTGCCCAAGGGAAGAAAAACGTTTCCCTGTGGGGCTCTCTCCAGAAAACCCAGATGAGGATCAACCTGCTCGGGCCTCGACGGTACCCGAACTGGATAGGCTGCTCTGGGCACTCATGCTCTGTCTGACACAGCCTGAAGCCAGACGTCCAGACAGACAAGGAGACAGCTGGCCGCACACCCAGCACTTCGGACACGCCATGGTCTTATGCCGTCACCTCTTCCTAACCTTGGTTTTCAGATATCTGAACGTAGACATTATATCAATTCTCCACACAGCTGGGTATCGCAAGCACAACACAGAACTCCTCCTTCCCCGTGGCTGTAAAGCTTGCTCTTGGCATGGAGTCACACCTTCAGGGTGGGAGAAACCTTCCTGGTCCCTGATGCCACGCCCAAACTTGAGTGCTGCTTGGGCACAAATTCACACTCTGACCCTCAGCATGAGCCCCATGTCAAAGAAAGGCCTGTCAGGGCCTGGGCCAAGAGCCCGCATATGGGGCTTGCCAAGCCCCTATGCACCCAATCCTCACCAGTGTTTGAGTTTTCCAGTCGCCCCGCCCGTACCTGGGGCTCTGCTCTGGAATCCCTTTCTTGGAGAGACACGTGAGCCAGACAACACTTTTCCACCCTTCCCACAAAATGACCCCAAACTCTTGGGAGCTGGGACAAATCCCCAGAGAGGGATACTCGTCCACAGTCCCTGAGGCCACCCCTCCAATCCACGGCTATCTCGGACACAACATCCAGAGACAAAAGCCTGAAGGAACGCCTCCCACTCGCCCTTGTTTCAGAGGCCCAGGAGCTCCCTCTCGGGCTGTACATCCGGCCTGCCATACCCTAGGCGCCACTCATAAGCTGAGTTTGTGTTTTCAGACTTCTGTGCCCTCTGCCTGGACCCACACAACCGCCAGGCTAGGGCCTCTGGAGCCACAGCGAAAGATTGTGCCTGCCCTCTCCAAGGAAATTGTGCCCAATCCATTGACCACAACCCTACAGGTTAGGGAAAAGCTCCAAGGCCCCTGAGGCCATCAATAGTGTAGGCCACCCTGGACTAAGAGGGGCTCTCTGACACCAGCGGAGCAACTAACTCCCCAGAGACAGAAGGTTGAAATGGACAGGCCCCCAGGCCCTAATCTGAACCTTAGCTTTGGTTTCCATGTGTCCGTCCTCAGAGGTCTGTTTTCGTAGACCAGCACACGGGGCTTTTCTGAGGCACCAAACCAAACCTCTCTCGCCTCCACATGGGGAGCTTACTTACTGGGGATGTATCAAACCCTTCAGGTAGGAGAGTTCCGCAGGGCCACTGAACAACCAGCACATTCCAAGGTTTCCATGGACCCAAACGCACATTATGACGCATCCTCAGGAGAGGCCATTTCAACTCAGCCCCCTGGTTAGCGTGCCCCAGAGGCAGCAGATCAAACATATCTTGTGGCTAATGGCCAATGGGAATGCGAGGCATGCTGTACAGGGATCCATCCTTCGAACCGTGCTCTCCAGTCCTTCCGTATGGTATGTCCTGGAGCCATGCGACAGGACTCGAATGTCCCACAGAAGGAAACCTGGTGGTTTGGGGCAACCTCCAAACTCAGCGTGGGAAAACTTCCTTGGCCTCATGAGGCCCCCGCTCATGAAGGTGCCATCATGGACACATACTCCAGCCTCAGCCAACGTCTGATCCTCAGCCTGACTTCAGATGCAGGAGATTTTGATTCAGCCTCTGCCTAGTGGGCCTGCTCTGCCCTTGGCTCCAATCCTCACTTTAGCTTGTGTTCCTAGACTTCCGTCCTCACACTCCTGGCCCACAAACCCTCCCTTCTGGGAATTCTGGGGCCACAATGAAGCACTCTGCCTGCCTCCCAGGAGAAAAACTTTGTCTATGGTGCTGCCCAGAAACCCCAAATGAGGATCAAACTGCTTGGCCCTCGGCAACACCCCAATTGCATAGGCTACCTTAAACACTGATGCTCTGTCGCAAATAGCCTGAGCCCAGACCTTCCAACAGACACCGACACAGCTGGCTGCACACCCAGCACATTGGACCCGCCACTGCCTTAGGCCACCATCCATTCCCAACCTGGGTTTTCAGTCATCAGAACCTAGACCTTATCTCCAATCCCTGCACAGGGGGGAACCTGATGCACAAGTCAGAACCCCTCCTTCCCCATGGCAAGAAACCTTGCTGCTGGCAGTGAGTCAAACCTTCAGTGTAGGAGAAAACGGCATGGCCCATGAGGCCACGCCCATGTGTGAGGGCCGCCTTGGGCACAAACACACATTGTGACCCTCAGCGTGAGTACCTTATTCAAGTAACGCCTCTCAGTGATTGGACCAAGAGCCCGCATATGTGGCTTGCCATGCCCATAGGCACGCAGGACTAACTAGATGGTGTGTATTCCAGTTGAGGGAACCCACTGCTGTGCTCTAGAGTCCCTCTCCTGGGGGGTCCCCTGTGGCAGAAAACAGTACTCTTCCCTTCCCACAGAATGAACCCAAACACTTGGGAGCTTGGACAATCCCCCGAGAGGAAGGCTCTTCCTCGGCCCCTGAAGCAACCCCTACCCTGAACGGCCACTGTGAACGCAACACCCAGAGACAAAAGCCTGAGCGACTGCCTCCCACTTGCCCTCCTTAGATATCCAGAGGATCTCCCCTCTCGGACTGGAGATCAGGCCTGCCATTACCTTGGCCCCTACCTGAGCCAAGTTTGCTTTTTCAGACATCTGTCCCCACAGCCCTGGCAAACACAGCCTCTAGGCTGGGTCCTCTGGAGCCATACCACAGGACCATGCCTGCTCTCTCCTGGGAAACTCTGTCCATTCCTTTGGCCACACACCTCCAGAATATGAGAAACCTCAAGGCCCCCGAGGACATACCATTACCGGGAGCCTCCCTGCACACACAGGGGCCTTCGGACACAAGCTGAGCTGCTACCTCCATGAAGGCATGCACACAGATGTCAACAGAGATAGAAGGTTGAGCCGGACAGGCCCTTAGGCCCTAATCTCAACTCTTGCTTTGTTTTCCAGGTGTCACTCCTCAGAGGCTTTGGTTCGAAGAACAGGATATGGGCCTTTCCTGAGGCACTGAACAGAACTTCTCTCGTCTCCACATGGGAAGCTTCCTTGTTGGAGCCGTGTCAAACACCTCAGGTTGGAGAATCCTGCAGAGTCCCTGAGCCACCTCCACATTCCAAGGTCTCCCAGGCCACCAAGCCACAGTAGGACTCATCTTCAGGAGAGTCCATTTCAACTCTCCCCTCTGGGTAGCTCACACAGGAGCCCGCAGATTGAGCCTGCCTTGTCCTGACTAAAGAGTGGGAATATGAGGTGGCGTTCCCAGGCATCCATGCTTAGACACCTGCTCTCCAGTCTTTCCGTATGGGGCCTCCTGGAACCATCCAATAGCACTCGACTTTCGTGCAGAAGGAAACCTTGAGGTTTGGAGTAGTTCACAAATCCCATCGTAGGCAAACCTTCCTGGCCTCATGAGGCCCCCACACCATTCAGGAAGAGGCCATGCTGGACAAAAACTCTAGCCTGAGGCACGTCTCAGAGTTGAAATGACCTCAGTGCAGGAGATCTCGATTCAGCCTCTCAGAGTGGGCCTGCCGTGCCATCGGTCCCAAACCTCACGCTAGCTTGTGTTTTCAGACTTCCTTCCTCACACTCCTGGCAAACAAGCCCTCCGGACTAGGAACTCCAGAACCACAACCCAGCCCAGGGTCTGCCCAAGGGAAGAAAAACGTTTCCCTGTGGGGCTCTCTCCAGAAAACCCAGATGAGGATCAACCTGCTCGGGCCTCGACGGTACCCGAACTGGATAGGCTGCTCTGGGCACTCATGCTCTGTCTGACACAGCCTGAAGCCAGACGTCCAGACAGACAAGGAGACAGCTGGCCGCACACCCAGCACTTCGGACACGCCATGGTCTTATGCCGTCACCTCTTCCTAACCTTGGTTTTCAGATATCTGAACGTAGACATTATATCAATTCTCCACACAGCTGGGTATCGCAAGCACAACACAGAACTCCTCCTTCCCCGTGGCTGTAAAGCTTGCTCTTGGCATGGAGTCACACCTTCAGGGTGGGAGAAACCTTCCTGGTCCCTGATGCCACGCCCAAACTTGAGTGCTGCTTGGGCACAAATTCACACTCTGACCCTCAGCATGAGCCCCATGTCAAAGAAAGGCCTGTCAGGGCCTGGGCCAAGAGCCCGCATATGGGGCTTGCCAAGCCCCTATGCACCCAATCCTCACCAGTGTTTGAGTTTTCCAGTCGCCCCGCCCGTACCTGGGGCTCTGCTCTGGAATCCCTTTCTTGGAGAGACACGTGAGCCAGACAACACTTTTCCACCCTTCCCACAAAATGACCCCAAACTCTTGGGAGCTGGGACAAATCCCCAGAGAGGGATACTCGTCCACAGTCCCTGAGGCCACCCCTCCAATCCACGGCTATCTCGGACACAACATCCAGAGACAAAAGCCTGAAGGAACGCCTCCCACTCGCCCTTGTTTCAGAGGCCCAGGAGCTCCCTCTCGGGCTGTACATCCGGCCTGCCATACCCTAGGCGCCACTCATAAGCTGAGTTTGTGTTTTCAGACTTCTGTGCCCTCTGCCTGGACCCACACAACCGCCAGGCTAGGGCCTCTGGAGCCACAGCGAAAGATTGTGCCTACCCTCTCCAAGGAAATTGTGCCCAATCCATTGACCACAACCCTACAGGTTAGGGAAAAGCTCCAAGGCCCCTGAGGCCATTAATAGTGTAGGCCACCCTGGACTAAGAGGGGCTCTCTGACACCAGTGGAGCAACTATCTCCACTTAGACTCTCAGACAGTGTCCCAGAAACAGAAGGTTGAAATGGACAGGCCCCCAGGCTTACTTACTGGGGATGTATCAAACCCTTCAGGTAGGAGAGTTCCGCAGGGCCACTGAACCACCAGCACATTCCAAGGTTTCCATGGACCCAAACGCACATTATGACACATCCTCAGGAGAGGCCATTTCAACTCAGCCCCCTGGTTAGCGTGCCCCAGAGGCAGCAGATCAAACATATCTTGTGGCTAATGGCCAATGGGAATGCGAGGCATGCTGTACAGGGATCCATCCTTCGAACCGTGCTCTCCAGTCCTTCCGTATGGTATGTCCTGGAGCCATGCGACAGGACTCGAATGTCCCACAGAAGGAAACCTGGTGGTTTGGGGCAACCTCCAAACTCAGCGTGGGAAAACTTCCTTGGCCTCATGAGGCCCCCGCTTCATGAAGGTGCCATCATGGACACATACTCCAGCCTCAGCCAACGTCTGATCCTCAGCCTGACTTCAGATGCAGGAGATTTTGATTCAGCCTCTGCCTAGTGGGCCTGCTCTGCCCTTGGCTCCAATCCTCACTTTAGCTTGTGTTCCTAGACTTCCGTCCTCACACTCCTGGCCCACAAACCCTCCCTTCTGGGAATTCTGGGGCCACAATGAAGCACTCCGCCTGCCTCCCAGGAGAAAAACTTTGTCTATGGTGCTGCCCAGAAACCCCAAATGAGGATCAAACTGCTTGGCCCTCGGCAACACCCCAATTGCATAGGCTACCTTAAACACTGATGCTCTGTCGCAAATAGCCTGAGCCCAGACCTTCCAACAGACACCGACACAGCTGGCTGCACACCCAGCACATTGGACCCGCCACTGCCTTAGGCCACCATCCATTCCCAACCTGGGTTTTCAGTCATCAGAACCTAGACCTTATCTCCAATCCCTGCACAGGGGGGGACCTGATGCACAAGTCAGAACCCCTCCTTCCCCATGGCAAGAAACCTTGCTGCTGGCAGTGAGTCAAACCTTCAGTGTAGGAGAAAACGGCATGGCCCAATAGGCCACGCCCATGTGTGAGGGCCGCCTTGGGCACAAACACACATTGTGACCCTCAGCGTGAGTACCTTATTCAAGTAACGCCTCTCAGTGATTGGACCAAGAGCCCGCATATGTGGCTTGCCATGCCCATAGGCACGCAGGACTAACTAGATGGTGTGTATTCCAGTTGAGGGAACCCACTGCTGTGCTCTAGAGTCCCTCTCCTGGGGGGTCCCCTGTGGCAGAAAACAGTACTCTTCCCTTCCCACAGAATGAACCCAAACACTTGGGAGCTTGGACAATCCCCCGAGAGGAAGGCTCTTCCTCGGCCCCTGAAGCAACCCCTACCCTGAACGGCCACTGTGAACGCAACACCCAGATACAAAAGCCTGAGCGACTGCCTCCCACTTGCCCTCCTTAGATATCCAGAGGATCTCCCCTCTCGGACTGGAGATCAGGCCTGCCATTACCTTGGCCCCTACCTGAGCCAAGTTTGCTTTTTCAGACATCTGTCCCCACAGCACTGGCAAACACAGCCTCTAGGCTGGGTCCTCTGGAGCCATACCACAGGACCATGCCTGCTCTCTCCTGGGAAACTCTGTCCATTCCTTTGGCCACACACCTCCAGAATATGAGAAACCTCAAGGCCCCCGAGGACATACCATTACCGGGAGCCTCCCTGCACACACAGGGGCCTTCGGACACAAGCTGAGCTGCTACCTCCATGAAGGCATGCACACAGATGTCAACAGAGATAGAAGGTTGAGCCGGACAGGCCCTTAGGCCCTAATCTCAACTCTTGCTTTGTTTTCCAGGTGTCACTCCTCAGAGGCTTTGGTTCGAAGAACAGGATATGGGGCTTTCCTGAGGCACTGAACAGAACTTCTCTCGTCTCCACATGGGAAGCTTCCTTGTTGGAGCCGTGTCAAACACCTCAGGTTGGAGAATCCTGCAGAGTCCCTGAGCCACCTCCACATTCCAAGGTCTCCCAGGCCACCAAGCCACAGTAGGACTCATCTTCAGGAGAGTCCATTTCAACTCTCCCCTCTGGGTAGCTCACCCAGGAGCCCGCAGATTGAGCCTGCCTTGTCCTGACTAAAGAGTGGGAATATGAGGTGGCGTTCCCAGGCATCCATGCTTAGACACCTGCTCTCCAGTCTTTCCGTATGGGGCCTCCTGGAACCATCCAATAGCACTCGACTTTCGTGCAGAAGGAAACCTTGAGGTTTGGAGTAGTTCACAAATCCCATCGTAGGCAAACCTTCCTGGCCTCATGAGGCCCCCACACCATTCAGGAAGAGGCCATGCTGGACAAAAACTCTAGCCTGAGGCACGTCTCAGAGTTGAAATGACCTCAGTGCAGGAGATCTCGATTCAGCCTCTCAGAGTGGGCCTGCCGTGCCATCGGTCCCAAACCTCACGCTAGCTTGTGTTTTCAGACTTCCTTCCTCACACTCCTGGCAAACAAGCCCTCCGGACTAGGAACTCCAGAACCACAACCCAGCCCAGGGTCTGCCCAAGGGAAGAAAAACGTTTCCCTGTGGGGCTCTCTCCAGAAAACCCAGATGAGGATCAACCTGCTCGGGCCTCGACGGTACCCGAACTGGATAGGCTGCTCTGGGCACTCATGCTCTGTCTGACACAGCCTGAAGCCAGACGTCCAGACAGACAAGGAGACAGCTGGCCGCACACCCAGCACTTCGGACACGCCATGGTCTTATGCCGTCACCTCTTCCTAACCTTGGTTTTCAGATATCTGAACGTAGACATTATATCAATTCTCCACACAGCTGGGTATCGCAAGCACAACACAGAACTCCTCCTTCCCCGTGGCTGTAAAGCTTGCTCTTGGCATGGAGTCACACCTTCAGGGTGGGAGAAACCTTCCTGGTCCCTGATGCCACGCCCAAACTTGAGTGCTGCTTGGGCACAAATTCACACTCTGACCCTCAGCATGAGCCCCATGTCAAAGAAAGGCCTGTCAGGGCCTGGGCCAAGAGCCCGCATATGGGGCTTGCCAAGCCCCTATGCACCCAATCCTCACCAGTGTTTGAGTTTTCCAGTCGCCCCGCCCGTACCTGGGGCTCTGCTCTGGAATCCCTTTCTTGGAGAGACACGTGAGCCAGACAACACTTTTCCACCCTTCCCACAAAATGACCCCAAACTCTTGGGAGCTGGGACAAATCCCCAGAGAGGGATACTCGTCCACAGTCCCTGAGGCCACCCCTCCAATCCACGGCTATCTCGGACACAACATCCAGAGACAAAAGCCTGAAGGAACGCCTCCCACTCGCCCTTGTTTCAGAGGCCCAGGAGCTCCCTCTCGGGCTGTACATCCAGCCTGCCATACCCTAGGCGCCACTCATAAGCTGAGTTTGTGTTTTCAGACTTCTGTGCCCTCAGCCTGGACCCACACAACCGCCAGGCTAGTGCCTCTGGAGCCACAGCGAAAGATTGTGCCTGCCCTCTCCAAGGAAATTGTGCCCAATCCATTGAACACAACCCTACAGGTTAGGGAAAAGCTCCAAGGCCCCTGAGGCCATCAATAGTGTAGGCCACCCTGGACTAAGAGGGGCTCTCTGACACCAGCGGAGCAACTAACAACCCAGAGACAGAAGGTTGAAATGGACAGGCCGCCAGGCCCTAATCTGAACCTTAGCTTTGGTTTCCATGTGTCCGTCCTCAGAGGTCTGTTTTCGTAGACCAGCACACGGGGCTTTTCTGAGGCACCAAACCAAACCTCTCTCGCCTCCACATGGGGAGCTGACTTACTGGGGATGTATCAAACCCTTCAGGTAGGAGAGTTCCGCAGGGCCACTGAACAACCAGCACATTCCAAGGTTTCCATGGACCCAAACGCACATTATGACGCATCCTCAGGAGAGGCCATTTCAACTCAGCCCCCTGGTTAGCGTGCCCCAGAGGCAGCAGATCAAACATATCTTGTGGCTAATGGCCAATGGGAATGCGAGGCATGCTGTACAGGGATCCATCCTTCGAACCGTGCTCTCCAGTCCTTCCGTATGGTATGTCCTGGAGCCATGCAACAGGACTCGAATGTCCCACAGAAGGAAACCTGGTGGTTTGGGGCAACCTCCAAACTCAGCGTGGGAAAACTTCCTTGGCCTCATGAGGCCCCCGCTCATGAAGGTGCCATCATGGACACATACTCCAGCCTCAGCCAACGTCTGATCCTCAGCCTGACTTCAGATGCAGGAGATTTTGATTCAGCCTCTGCCTAGTGGGCCTGCTCTGCCCTTGGCTCCAATCCTCACTTTAGCTTGTGTTCCTAGACTTCCGTCCTCACACTCCTGGCCCACAAACCCTCCCTTCTGGGAATTCTGGGGCCACAATGAAGCACTCCGCCTGCCTCCCAGGAGAAAAACTTTGTCTATGGTGCTGCCCAGAAACCCCAAATGAGGATCAAACTGCTTGGCCCTCGGCAACACCCCAATTGCATAGGCTACCTTAAACACTGATGCTCTGTCGCAAATAGCCTGAGCCCAGGCCTTCCAACAGACACCGACACAGCTGGCTGCACACCCAGCACATTGGACCCGCCACTGCCTTAGGCCACCATCCATTCCCAACCTGGGTTTTCAGTCATCAGAACCTAGACCTTATCTCCAATCCCGGCACAGGGGGGAACCTGATGCACAAGTCAGAACCCCTCCTTCCCCATGGCAAGAAACCTTGCTGCTGGCAGTGAGTCAAACCTTCAGTGTAGGAGAAAACGGCATGGCCCATGAGGCCACGCCCATGTGTGAGGGCCGCCTTGGGCACAAACACACATTGTGACCCTCAGCGTGAGTACCTTATTCAAGTAACGCCTCTCAGTGATTGGACCAAGAGCCCGCATATGTGGCTTGCCATGCCCATAGGCACGCAGGACTAACTAGATGGTGTGTGTTCCAGTTGAGGGAACCCACTGCTGTGCTCTAGAGTCCCTCTCCTGGGGGGTCCCCTGTGGCAGAAAACAGTAGTCTTCCCTTCCCACAGAATGAACCCAAACACTTGGGAGCTTGGACAATCCCCCGAGAGGAAGGCTCTTCCTCGGCCCCTGAAGCAACCCCTACCCGGAACGGCCACTGTGAACGCAACACCCAGAGACAAAAGCCTGAGCGACTGCCTCCCACTTGCCCTCCTTGGATATCCAGAGGATCTCCCCTCTCGGACTGGAGATCAGGCCTGCCATTACCTTGGCCCCTACCTGAGCCAAGTTTGCTTTTTCAGACATCTGTCCCCACAGCCCTGGCAAACACAGCCTCTAGGCTGGGTCCTCTGGAGCCATACCACAGGACCATGCCTGCTCTCTCCTGGGAAACTCTGTCCATTCCTTTGGCCACACACCTCCAGAATATGAGAAACCTCAAGGCCCCCGAGGACATACCATTACCGGGAGCCTCCCTGCACACACAGGGGCCTTCGGACACAAGCTGAGCTGCTACCTCCATGAAGGCATGCACACAGATGTCAACAGAGATAGAAGGTTGAGCCGGACAGGCCCTTAGGCCCTAATCTCAACTCTTGCTTTGTTTTCCAGGTGTCACTCCTCAGAGGCTTTGGTTCGAAGAACAGGATATGGGGCTTTCCTGAGGCACTGAACAGAACTTCTCTCGTCTCCACATGGGAAGCTTCCTTGTTGGAGCCGTGTCAAACACCTCAGGTTGGAGAATCCTGCAGAGTCCCTGAGCCACCTCCACATTCCAAAGTCTCCCAGGCCACCAAGCCACAGTAGGACTCATCTTCAGGAGAGTCCATTTCAACTCTCCCCTCTGGGTAGCTCACCCAGGAGCCCGCAGATTGAGCCTGCCTTGTCCTGACTAAAGAGTGGGAATATGAGGTGGCGTTCCCAGGCATCCATGCTTAGACACCTGCTCTCCAGTCTTTCCGTATGGGGCCTCCTGGAACCATCCAATAGCACTCGACTTTCGTGCAGAAGGAAACCTTGAGGTTTGGAGTAGTTCACAAATCCCATCGTAGGCAAACCTTCCTGGCCTCATGAGGCCCCCACACCATTCAGGAAGAGGCCATGCTGGACAAAAACTCTAGCCTGAGGCACGTCTCAGAGTTGAAATGACCTCAGTGCAGGAGATCTCGATTCAGCCTCTCAGAGTGGGCCTGCCGTGCCATCGGTCCCAAACCTCACGCTAGCTTGTGTTTTCAGACTTCCTTCCTCACACTCCTGGCAAACAAGCCCTCCGGACTAGGAACTCCAGAACCACAACCCAGCCCAGGGTCTGCCCAAGGGAAGAAAAACGTTTCCCTGTGGGGCTCTCTCCAGAAAACCCAGATGAGGATCAACCTGCTCGGGCCTCGACGGTACCCGAACTGGATAGGCTGCTCTGGGCACTCATGCTCTGTCTGACACAGCCTGAAGCCAGACGTCCAGACAGACAAGGAGACAGCTGGCCGCACACCCAGCACTTCGGACACGCCATGGTCTTATGCCGTCACCTCTTCCTAACCTTGGTTTTCAGATATCTGAACCTAGACATTATATCAATTCTCCACACAGCTGGGTATCGCAAGCACAACACAGAACTCCTCCTTCCCCGTGGCTGTAAAGCTTGCTCTTGGCATGGAGTCACACCTTCAGGGTGGGAGAAACCTTCCTGGTCCCTGATGCCACGCCCAAACTTGAGTGCTGCTTGGGCACAAATTCACACTCTGACCCTCAGCATGAGCCCCATGTCAAAGAAAGGCCTGTCAGGGCCTGGGCCAAGAGCCCGCATATGGGGCTTGCCAAGCCCCTATGCACCCAATCCTCACCAGTGTTTGAGTTTTCCAGTCGCCCCGCCTGTACCTGGGGCTCTGCTCTTCAATCCCTTTCTTGGAGAGACACGTGAGCCAGACAACACTTTTCCACCCTTCCCACAAAATGACCCCAAACTCTTGGGAGCTGGGACAAATCCCCAGAGAGGGATACTCGTCCACAGTCCCTGAGGCCACCCCTCCAATCCACGGCTATCTCGGACACAACATCCAGAGACAAAAGCCTGAAGGAACGCCTCCCACTCGCCCTTGTTTCAGAGGCCCAGGAGCTCCCTCTCGGGCTGTACATCCGGCCTGCCATACCCTAGGCGCCACTCATAAGCTGAGTTTGTGTTTTCAGACTTCTGTGCCCTCAGCCTGGACCCACACAACCGCCAGGCTAGGGCCTCTGGAGCCACAGCGAAAGATTGTGCCTGCCCTCTCCAAGGAAATTGTGCCCAATCCATTGACCACAACCCTACAGGTTAGGGAAAAGCTCCAAGGCCCCTGAGGCCATCAATAGTGTAGGCCACCCTGGACTAAGAGGGGCTCTCTGACACCAGCGGAGCAACTAACTCCCCAGAGACAGAAGGTTGAAATGGACAGGCCCCCAGGCCCTAATCTGAACCTTAGCTTTGGTTTCCATGTGTCCGTCCTCAGAGGTCTGTTTTCGTAGACCAGCACACGGGGCTTTTCTGAGGCACCAAACCAAACCTCTCTCGCCTCCACATGGGGAGCTTACTTACTGGGGATGTATCAAACCCTTCAGGTAGGAGAGTTCCGCAGGGCCACTGAACAACCAGCACATTCCAAGGTTTCCATGGACCCAAACGCACATTATGACGCATCCTCAGGAGAGGCCATTTCAACTCAGCCCCCTGGTTAGCGTGCCCCAGAGGCAGCAGATCAAACATATCTTGTGGCTAATGGCCAATGGGAATGCGAGGCATGCTGTACAGGGATCCATCCTTCGAACCGTGCTCTCCAGTCCTTCCGTATGGTATGTCCTGGAGCCATGCAACAGGACTCGAATGTCCCACAGAAGGAAACCTGGTGGTTTGGGGCAACCTCCAAACTCAGCGTGGGAAAACTTCCTTGGCCTCATGAGGCCCCCGCTCATGAAGGTGCCATCATGGACACATACTCCAGCCTCAGCCAACGTCTGATCCTCAGCCTGACTTCAGATGCAGGAGATTTTGATTCAGCCTCTGCCTAGTGGGCCTGCTCTGCCCTTGGCTCCAATCCTCACTTTAGCTTGTGTTCCTAGACTTCCGTCCTCACACTCCTGGCCCACAAACCCTCCCTTCTGGGAATTCTGGGGCCACAATGAAGCACTCCGCCTGCCTCCCAGGAGAAAAACTTTGTCTATGGTGCTGCCCAGAAACCCCAAATGAGGATCAAACTGCTTGGCCCTCGGCAACACCCCAATTGCATAGGCTACCTTAAACACTGATGCTCTGTCGCAAATAGCCTGAGCCCAGGCCTTCCAACAGACACCGACACAGCTGGCTGCACACCCAGCACATTGGACCCGCCACTGCCTTAGGCCACCATCCATTCCCAACCTGGGTTTTCAGTCATCAGAACCTAGACCTTATCTCCAATCCCTGCACAGGGGGGAACCTGATGCACAAGTCAGAACCCCTCCTTCCCCATGGCAAGAAACCTTGCTGCTGGCAGTGAGTCAAACCTTCAGTGTAGGAGAAAACGGCATGGCCCATGAGGCCACGCCCATGTGTGAGGGCCGCCTTGGGCACAAACACACATTGTGACCCTCAGCGTGAGTACCTTATTCAAGTAACGCCTCTCAGTGATTGGACCAAGAGCCCGCATATGTGGCTTGCCATGCCCATAGGCACGCAGGACTAACTAGATGGTGTGTATTCCAGTTGAGGGAACCCACTGCTGTGCTCTAGAGTCCCTCTCCTGGGGGGTCCCCTGTGGCAGAAAACAGTACTCTTCCCTTCCCACAGAATGAACCCAAACACTTGGGAGCTTGGACAATCCCCCGAGAGGAAGGCTCTTCCTCGGCCCCTGAAGCAACCCCTACCCTGAACGGCCACTGTGAACGCAACACCCAGAGACAAAAGCCTGAGCGACTGCCTCCCACTTGCCCTCCTTGGATATCCAGAGGATCTCCCCTCTCGGACTGGAGATCAGGCCTGCCATTACCTTGGCCCCTACCTGAGCCAAGTTTGCTTTTTCAGACATCTGTCCCCACAGCCCTGGCAAACACAGCCTCTAGGCTGGGTCCTCTGGAGCCATACCACAGGACCATGCCTGCTTTCTCCTGGGAAACTCTGTCCATTCCTTTGGCCACACACCTCCAGAATATGAGAAACCTCAAGGCCCCCGAGGACATACCATTACCGGGAGCCTCCCTGCACACACAGGGGCCTTCGGACACAAGCTGAGCTGCTACCTCCATGAAGGCATGCACACAGATGTCAACAGAGATAGAAGGTTGAGCCGGACAGGCCCTTAGGCCCTAATCTCAACTCTTGCTTTGTTTTCCATGTGTCACTCCTCAGAGGCTTTGGTTCGAAGAACAGGATATGGGGCTTTCCTGAGGCACTGAACAGAACTTCTCTCGTCTCCACATGGGAAGCTTCCTTGTTGGAGCCGTGTCAAACACCTCAGGTTGGAGAATCCTGCAGAGTCCCTGAGCCACCTCCACATTCCAAGGTCTCCCAGGCCACCAAGCCACAGTAGGACTCATCTTCAGGAGAGTCCATTTCAACTCTCCCCTCTGGGTAGCTCACCCAGGAGCCCGCAGATTGAGCCTGCCTTGTCCTGACTAAAGAGTGGGAATATGAGGTGGCGTTCCCAGGCATCCATGCTTAGACACCTGCTCTCCAGTCTTTCCGTATGGGGCCTCCTGGAACCATCCAATAGCACTCGACTTTCGTGCAGAAGGAAACCTTGAGGTTTGGAGTAGTTCACAAATCCCATCGTAGGCAAACCTTCCTGGCCTCATGAGGCCCCCACACCATTCAGGAAGAGGCCATGCTGGACAAAAACTCTAGCCTGAGGCACGTCTCAGAGTTGAAATGACCTCAGTGCAGGAGATCTCGATTCAGCCTCTCAGAGTGGGCCTGCCGTGCCATCGGTCCCAAACCTCACGCTAGCTTGTGTTTTCAGACTTCCTTCCTCACACTCCTGGCAAACAAGCCCTCCGGACTAGGAACTCCAGAACCACAACCCAGCCCAGGGTCTGCCCAAGGGAAGAAAAACGTTTCCCTGTGGGGCTCTCTCCAGAAAACCCAGATGAGGATCAACCTGCTCGGGCCTCGACGGTACCCGAACTGGATAGGCTGCTCTGGGCACTCATGCTCTGTCTGACACAGCCTGAAGCCAGACGTCCAGACAGACAAGGAGACAGCTGGCCGCACACCCAGCACTTCGGACACGCCATGGTCTTATGCCGTCACCTCTTCCTAACCTTGGTTTTCAGATATCTGAACCTAGACATTATATCAATTCTCCACACAGCTGGGTATCGCAAGCACAACACAGAACTCCTCCTTCCCCGTGGCTGTAAAGCTTGCTCTTGGCATGGAGTCACACCTTCAGGGTGGGAGAAACCTTCCTGGTCCCTGATGCCACGCCCAAACTTGAGTGCTGCTTGGGCACAAATTCACACTCTGACCCTCAGCATGAGCCCCATGTCAAAGAAAGGCCTGTCAGGGCCTGGGCCAAGAGCCCGCATATGGGGCTTGCCAAGCCCCTATGCACCCAATCCTCACCAGTGTTTGAGTTTTCCAGTCGCCCCGCCCGTACCTGGGGCTCTGCTCTGGAATCCCTTTCTTGGAGAGACACGTGAGCCAGACAACACTTTTCCACCCTTCCCACAAAATGACCCCAAACTCTTGGGAGCTGGGACAAATCCCCAGAGAGGGATACTCGTCCACAGTCCCTGAGGCCACCCCTCCAATCCACGGCTATCTCGGACACAACATCCAGAGACAAAAGCCTGAAGGAACGCCTCCCACTCGCCCTTGTTTCAGAGGCCCAGGAGCTCCCTCTCGGGCTGTACATCCGGCCTGCCATACCCTAGGCGCCACTCATAAGCTGAGTTTGTGTTTTCAGACTTCTGTGCCCTCTGCCTGGACCCACACAACCGCCAGGCTAGGGCCTCTGGAGCCACAGCGAAAGATTGTGCCTACCCTCTCCAAGGAAATTGTGCCCAATCCATTGACCACAACCCTACAGGTTAGGGAAAAGCTCCAAGGCCCCTGAGGCCATTAATAGTGTAGGCCACCCTGGACTAAGAGGGGCTCTCTGACACCAGTGGAGCAACTATCTCCACTTAGACTCTCAGACAGTGTCCCAGAAACAGAAGGTTGAAATGGACAGGCCCCCAGGCTTACTTACTGGGGATGTATCAAACCCTTCAGGTAGGAGAGTTCCGCAGGGCCACTGAACCACCAGCACATTCCAAGGTTTCCATGGACCCAAACGCACATTATGACACATCCTCAGGAGAGGCCATTTCAACTCAGCCCCCTGGTTAGCGTGCCCCAGAGGCAGCAGATCAAACATATCTTGTGGCTAATGGCCAATGGGAATGCGAGGCATGCTGTACAGGGATCCATCCTTCGAACCGTGCTCTCCAGTCCTTCCGTATGGTATGTCCTGGAGCCATGCGACAGGACTCGAATGTCCCACAGAAGGAAACCTGGTGGTTTGGGGCAACCTCCAAACTCAGCGTGGGAAAACTTCCTTGGCCTCATGAGGCCCCCGCTTCATGAAGGTGCCATCATGGACACATACTCCAGCCTCAGCCAACGTCTGATCCTCAGCCTGACTTCAGATGCAGGAGATTTTGATTCAGCCTCTGCCTAGTGGGCCTGCTCTGCCCTTGGCTCCAATCCTCACTTTAGCTTGTGTTCCTAGACTTCCGTCCTCACACTCCTGGCCCACAAACCCTCCCTTCTGGGAATTCTGGGGCCACAATGAAGCACTCCGCCTGCCTCCCAGGAGAAAAACTTTGTCTATGGTGCTGCCCAGAAACCCCAAATGAGGATCAAACTGCTTGGCCCTCGGCAACACCCCAATTGCATAGGCTACCTTAAACACTGATGCTCTGTCGCAAATAGCCTGAGCCCAGACCTTCCAACAGACACCGACACAGCTGGCTGCACACCCAGCACATTGGACCCGCCACTGCCTTAGGCCACCATCCATTCCCAACCTGGGTTTTCAGTCATCAGAACCTAGACCTTATCTCCAATCCCTGCACAGGGGGGGACCTGATGCACAAGTCAGAACCCCTCCTTCCCCATGGCAAGAAACCTTGCTGCTGGCAGTGAGTCAAACCTTCAGTGTAGGAGAAAACGGCATGGCCCAATAGGCCACGCCCATGTGTGAGGGCCGCCTTGGGCACAAACACACATTGTGACCCTCAGCGTGAGTACCTTATTCAAGTAACGCCTCTCAGTGATTGGACCAAGAGCCCGCATATGTGGCTTGCCATGCCCATAGGCACGCAGGACTAACTAGATGGTGTGTATTCCAGTTGAGGGAACCCACTGCTGTGCTCTAGAGTCCCTCTCCTGGGGGGTCCCCTGTGGCAGAAAACAGTACTCTTCCCTTCCCACAGAATGAACCCAAACACTTGGGAGCTTGGACAATCCCCCGAGAGGAAGGCTCTTCCTCGGCCCCTGAAGCAACCCCTACCCTGAACGGCCACTGTGAACGCAACACCCAGATACAAAAGCCTGAGCGACTGCCTCCCACTTGCCCTCCTTAGATATCCAGAGGATCTCCCCTCTCGGACTGGAGATCAGGCCTGCCATTACCTTGGCCCCTACCTGAGCCAAGTTTGCTTTTTCAGACATCTGTCCCCACAGCACTGGCAAACACAGCCTCTAGGCTGGGTCCTCTGGAGCCATACCACAGGACCATGCCTGCTCTCTCCTGGGAAACTCTGTCCATTCCTTTGGCCACACACCTCCAGAATATGAGAAACCTCAAGGCCCCCGAGGACATACCATTACCGGGAGCCTCCCTGCACACACAGGGGCCTTCGGACACAAGCTGAGCTGCTACCTCCATGAAGGCATGCACACAGATGTCAACAGAGATAGAAGGTTGAGCCGGACAGGCCCTTAGGCCCTAATCTCAACTCTTGCTTTGTTTTCCAGGTGTCACTCCTCAGAGGCTTTGGTTCGAAGAACAGGATATGGGGCTTTCCTGAGGCACTGAACAGAACTTCTCTCGTCTCCACATGGGAAGCTTCCTTGTTGGAGCCGTGTCAAACACCTCAGGTTGGAGAATCCTGCAGAGTCCCTGAGCCACCTCCACATTCCAAGGTCTCCCAGGCCACCAAGCCACAGTAGGACTCATCTTCAGGAGAGTCCATTTCAACTCTCCCCTCTGGGTAGCTCACCCAGGAGCCCGCAGATTGAGCCTGCCTTGTCCTGACTAAAGAGTGGGAATATGAGGTGGCGTTCCCAGGCATCCATGCTTAGACACCTGCTCTCGAGTCTTTCCGTATGGGGCCTCCTGGAACCATCCAATAGCACTCGACTTTCGTGCAGAAGGAAACCTTGAGGTTTGGAGTAGTTCACAAATCCCATCGTAGGCAAACCTTCCTGGCCTCATGAGGCCCCCACACCATTCAGGAAGAGGCCATGCTGGACAAAAACTCTAGCCTGAGGCACGTCTCAGAGTTGAAATGACCTCAGTGCAGGAGATCTCGATTCAGCCTCTCAGAGTGGGCCTGCCGTGCCATCGGTCCCAAACCTCACGCTAGCTTGTGTTTTCAGACTTCCTTCCTCACACTCCTGGCAAACAAGCCCTCCGGACTAGGAACTCCAGAACCACAACCCAGCCCAGGGTCTGCCCAAGGGAAGAAAAACGTTTCCCTGTGGGGCTCTCTCCAGAAAACCCAGATGAGGATCAACCTGCTCGGGCCTCGACGGTACCCGAACTGGATAGGCTGCTCTGGGCACTCATGCTCTGTCTGACACAGCCTGAAGCCAGACGTCCAGACAGACAAGGAGACAGCTGGCCGCACACCCAGCACTTCGGACACGCCATGGTCTTATGCCGTCACCTCTTCCTAACCTTGGTTTTCAGATATCTGAACCTAGACATTATATCAATTCTCCACACAGCTGGGTATCGCAAGCACAACACAGAACTCCTCCTTCCCCGTGGCTGTAAAGCTTGCTCTTGGCATGGAGTCACACCTTCAGGGTGGGAGAAACCTTCCTGGTCCCTGATGCCACGCCCAAACTTGAGTGCTGCTTGGGCACAAATTCACACTCTGACCCTCAGCATGAGCCCCATGTCAAAGAAAGGCCTGTCAGGGCCTGGGCCAAGAGCCCGCATATGGGGCTTGCCAAGCCCCTATGCACCCAATCCTCACCAGTGTTTGAGTTTTCCAGTCGCCCCGCCCGTACCTGGGGCTCTGCTCTGGAATCCCTTTCTTGGAGAGACACGTGAGCCAGACAACACTTTTCCACCCTTCCCACAAAATGACCCCAAACTCTTGGGAGCTGGGACAAATCCCCAGAGAGGGATACTCGTCCACAGTCCCTGAGGCCACCCCTCCAATCCACGGCTATCTCGGACACAACATCCAGAGACAAAAGCCTGAAGGAACGCCTCCCACTCGCCCTTGTTTCAGAGGCCCAGGAGCTCCCTCTCGGGCTGTACATCCGGCCTGCCATACCCTAGGCGCCACTCATAAGCTGAGTTTGTGTTTTCAGACTTCTGTGCCCTCTGCCTGGACCCACACAACCGCCAGGCTAGGGCCTCTGGAGCCACAGCGAAAGATTGTGCCTACCCTCTCCAAGGAAATTGTGCCCAATCCATTGACCACAACCCTACAGGTTAGGGAAAAGCTCCAAGGCCCCTGAGGCCATTAATAGTGTAGGCCACCCTGGACTAAGAGGGGCTCTCTGACACCAGTGGAGCAACTATCTCCACTTAGACTCTCAGACAGTGTCCCAGAAACAGAAGGTTGAAATGGACAGGCCCCCAGGCTTACTTACTGGGGATGTATCAAACCCTTCAGGTAGGAGAGTTCCGCAGGGCCACTGAACCACCAGCACATTCCAAGGTTTCCATGGACCCAAACGCACATTATGACACATCCTCAGGAGAGGCCATTTCAACTCAGCCCCCTGGTTAGCGTGCCCCAGAGGCAGCAGATCAAACATATCTTGTGGCTAATGGCCAATGGGAATGCGAGGCATGCTGTACAGGGATCCATCCTTCGAACCGTGCTCTCCAGTCCTTCCGTATGGTATGTCCTGGAGCCATGCGACAGGACTCGAATGTCCCACAGAAGGAAACCTGGTGGTTTGGGGCAACCTCCAAACTCAGCGTGGGAAAACTTCCTTGGCCTCATGAGGCCCCCGCTTCATGAAGGTGCCATCATGGACACATACTCCAGCCTCAGCCAACGTCTGATCCTCAGCCTGACTTCAGATGCAGGAGATTTTGATTCAGCCTCTGCCTAGTGGGCCTGCTCTGCCCTTGGCTCCAATCCTCACTTTAGCTTGTGTTCCTAGACTTCCGTCCTCACACTCCTGGCCCACAAACCCTCCCTTCTGGGAATTCTGGGGCCACAATGAAGCACTCCGCCTGCCTCCCAGGAGAAAAACTTTGTCTATGGTGCTGCCCAGAAACCCCAAATGAGGATCAAACTGCTTGGCCCTCGGCAACACCCCAATTGCATAGGCTACCTTAAACACTGATGCTCTGTCGCAAATAGCCTGAGCCCAGACCTTCCAACAGACACCGACACAGCTGGCTGCACACCCAGCACATTGGACCCGCCACTGCCTTAGGCCACCATCCATTCCCAACCTGGGTTTTCAGTCATCAGAACCTAGACCTTATCTCCAATCCCTGCACAGGGGGGGACCTGATGCACAAGTCAGAACCCCTCCTTCCCCATGGCAAGAAACCTTGCTGCTGGCAGTGAGTCAAACCTTCAGTGTAGGAGAAAACGGCATGGCCCAATAGGCCACGCCCATGTGTGAGGGCCGCCTTGGGCACAAACACACATTGTGACCCTCAGCGTGAGTACCTTATTCAAGTAACGCCTCTCAGTGATTGGACCAAGAGCCCGCATATGTGGCTTGCCATGCCCATAGGCACGCAGGACTAACTAGATGGTGTGTATTCCAGTTGAGGGAACCCACTGCTGTGCTCTAGAGTCCCTCTCCTGGGGGGTCCCCTGTGGCAGAAAACAGTACTCTTCCCTTCCCACAGAATGAACCCAAACACTTGGGAGCTTGGACAATCCCCCGAGAGGAAGGCTCTTCCTCGGCCCCTGAAGCAACCCCTACCCTGAACGGCCACTGTGAACGCAACACCCAGATACAAAAGCCTGAGCGACTGCCTCCCACTTGCCCTCCTTAGATATCCAGAGGATCTCCCCTCTCGGACTGGAGATCAGGCCTGCCATTACCTTGGCCCCTACCTGAGCCAAGTTTGCTTTTTCAGACATCTGTCCCCACAGCACTGGCAAACACAGCCTCTAGGCTGGGTCCTCTGGAGCCATACCACAGGACCATGCCTGCTCTCTCCTGGGAAACTCTGTCCATTCCTTTGGCCACACACCTCCAGAATATGAGAAACCTCAAGGCCCCCGAGGACATACCATTACCGGGAGCCTCCCTGCACACACAGGGGCCTTCGGACACAAGCTGAGCTGCTACCTCCATGAAGGCATGCACACAGATGTCAACAGAGATAGAAGGTTGAGCCGGACAGGCCCTTAGGCCCTAATCTCAACTCTTGCTTTGTTTTCCAGGTGTCACTCCTCAGAGGCTTTGGTTCGAAGAACAGGATATGGGGCTTTCCTGAGGCACTGAACAGAACTTCTCTCGTCTCCACATGGGAAGCTTCCTTGTTGGAGCCGTGTCAAACACCTCAGGTTGGAGAATCCTGCAGAGTCCCTGAGCCACCTCCACATTCCAAGGTCTCCCAGGCCACCAAGCCACAGTAGGACTCATCTTCAGGAGAGTCCATTTCAACTCTCCCCTCTGGGTAGCTCACCCAGGAGCCCGCAGATTGAGCCTGCCTTGTCCTGACTAAAGAGTGGGAATATGAGGTGGCGTTCCCAGGCATCCATGCTTAGACACCTGCTCTCCAGTCTTTCCGTATGGGGCCTCCTGGAACCATCCAATAGCACTCGACTTTCGTGCAGAAGGAAACCTTGAGGTTTGGAGTAGTTCACAAATCCCATCGTAGGCAAACCTTCCTGGCCTCATGAGGCCCCCACACCATTCAGGAAGAGGCCATGCTGGACAAAAACTCTAGCCTGAGGCACGTCTCAGAGTTGAAATGACCTCAGTGCAGGAGATCTCGATTCAGCCTCTCAGAGTGGGCCTGCCGTGCCATCGGTCCCAAACCTCACGCTAGCTTGTGTTTTCAGACTTCCTTCCTCACACTCCTGGCAAACAAGCCCTCCGGACTAGGAACTCCAGAACCACAACCCAGCCCAGGGTCTGCCCAAGGGAAGAAAAACGTTTCCCTGTGGGGCTCTCTCCAGAAAACCCAGATGAGGATCAACCTGCTCGGGCCTCGACGGTACCCGAACTGGATAGGCTGCTCTGGGCACTCATGCTCTGTCTGACACAGCCTGAAGCCAGACGTCCAGACAGACAAGGAGACAGCTGGCCGCACACCCAGCACTTCGGACACGCCATGGTCTTATGCCGTCACCTCTTCCTAACCTTGGTTTTCAGATATCTGAACGTAGACATTATATCAATTCTCCACACAGCTGGGTATCGCAAGCACAACACAGAACTCCTCCTTCCCCGTGGCTGTAAAGCTTGCTCTTGGCATGGAGTCACACCTTCAGGGTGGGAGAAACCTTCCTGGTCCCTGATGCCACGCCCAAACTTGAGTGCTGCTTGGGCACAAATTCACACTCTGACCCTCAGCATGAGCCCCATGTCAAAGAAAGGCCTGTCAGGGCCTGGGCCAAGAGCCCGCATATGGGGCTTGCCAAGCCCCTATGCACCCAATCCTCACCAGTGTTTGAGTTTTCCAGTCGCCCCGCCCGTACCTGGGGCTCTGCTCTGGAATCCCTTTCTTGGAGAGACACGTGAGCCAGACAACACTTTTCCACCCTTCCCACAAAATGACCCCAAACTCTTGGGAGCTGGGACAAATCCCCAGAGAGGGATACTCGTCCACAGTCCCTGAGGCCACCCCTCCAATCCACGGCTATCTCGGACACAACATCCAGAGACAAAAGCCTGAAGGAACGCCTCCCACTCGCCCTTGTTTCAGAGGCCCAGGAGCTCCCTCTCGGGCTGTACATCCGGCCTGCCATACCCTAGGCGCCACTCATAAGCTGAGTTTGTGTTTTCAGACTTCTGTGCCCTCAGCCTGGACCCACACAACCGCCAGGCTAGTGCCTCTGGAGCCACAGCGAAAGATTGTGCCTGCCCTCTCCAAGGAAATTGTGCCCAATCCATTGAACACAACCCTACAGGTTAGGGAAAAGCTCCAAGGCCCCTGAGGCCATCAATAGTGTAGGCCACCCTGGACTAAGAGGGGCTCTCTGACACCAGCGGAGCAACTAACAACCCAGAGACAGAAGGTTGAAATGGACAGGCCGCCAGGCCCTAATCTGAACCTTAGCTTTGGTTTCCATGTGTCCGTCCTCAGAGGTTTGTTTTCGTAGACCAGCACACGGGGCTTTTCTGAGGCACCAAACCAAACCTCTCTCGCCTCCACATGGGGAGCTGACTTACTGGGGATGTATCAAACCCTTCAGGTAGGAGAGTTCCGCAGGGCCACTGAACAACCAGCACATTCCAAGGTTTCCATGGACCCAAACGCACATTATGACGCATCCTCAGGAGAGGCCATTTCAACTCAGCCCCCTGGTTAGCGTGCCCCAGAGGCAGCAGATCAAACATATCTTGTGGCTAATGGCCAATGGGAATGCGAGGCATGCTGTACAGGGATCCATCCTTCGAACCGTGCTCTCCAGTCCTTCCGTATGGTATGTCCTGGAGCCATGCAACAGGACTCGAATGTCCCACAGAAGGAAACCTGGTGGTTTGGGGCAACCTCCAAACTCAGCGTGGGAAAACTTCCTTGGCCTCATGAGGCCCCCGCTCATGAAGGTGCCATCATGGACACATACTCCAGCCTCAGCCAACGTCTGATCCTCAGCCTGACTTCAGATGCAGGAGATTTTGATTCAGCCTCTGCCTAGTGGGCCTGCTCTGCCCTTGGCTCCAATCCTCACTTTAGCTTGTGTTCCTAGACTTCCGTCCTCACACTCCTGGCCCACAAACCCTCCCTTCTGGGAATTCTGGGGCCACAATGAAGCACTCCGCCTGCCTCCCAGGAGAAAAACTTTGTCTATGGTGCTGCCCAGAAACCCCAAATGAGGATCAAACTGCTTGGCCCTCGGCAACACCCCAATTGCATAGGCTACCTTAAACACTGATGCTCTGTCGCAAATAGCCTGAGCCCAGACCTTCCAACAGACACCGACACAGCTGGCTGCACACCCAGCACATTGGACCCGCCACTGCCTTAGGCCACCATCCATTCCCAACCTGGGTTTTCAGTCATCAGAACCTAGACCTTATCTCCAATCCCTGCACAGGGGGGAACCTGATGCACAAGTCAGAACCCCTCCTTCCCCATGGCAAGAAACCTTGCTGCTGGCAGTGAGTCAAACCTTCAGTGTAGGAGAAAACGGCATGGCCCATGAGGCCACGCCCATGTGTGAGGGCCGCCTTGGGCACAAACACACATTGTGACCCTCAGCGTGAGTACCTTATTCAAGTAACGCCTCTCAGTGATTGGACCAAGAGCCCGCATATGTGGCTTGCCATGCCCATAGGCACGCAGGACTAACTAGATGGTGTGTGTTCCAGTTGAGGGAACCCACTGCTGTGCTCTAGAGTCCCTCTCCTGGGGGGTCCCCTGTGGCAGAAAACAGTACTCTTCCCTTCCCACAGAATGAACCCAAACACTTGGGAGCTTGGACAATCCCCCGAGAGGAAGGCTCTTCCTCGGCCCCTGAAGCAACCCCTACCCTGAACGGCCACTGTGAACGCAACACCCAGAGACAAAAGCCTGAGCGACTGCCTCCCACTTGCCCTCCTTGGATATCCAGAGGATCTCCCCTCTCGGACTGGAGATCAGGCCTGCCATTACCTTGGCCCCTACCTGAGCCAAGTTTGCTTTTTCAGACATCTGTCCCCACAGCCCTGGCAAACACAGCCTCTAGGCTGGGTCCTCTGGAGCCATACCACAGGACCATGCCTGCTCTCTCCTGGGAAACTCTGTCCATTCCTTTGGCCACACACCTCCAGAATATGAGAAACCTCAAGGCCCCCGAGGACATACCATTACCGGGAGCCTCCCTGCACACACAGGGGCCTTCGGACACAAGCTGAGCTGCTACCTCCATGAAGGCATGCACACAGATGTCAACAGAGATAGAAGGTTGAGCCGGACAGGCCCTTAGGCCCTAATCTCAACTCTTGCTTTGTTTTCCAGGTGTCACTCCTCAGAGGCTTTGGTTCGAAGAACAGGATATGGGGCTTTCCTGAGGCACTGAACAGAACTTCTCTCGTCTCCACATGGGAAGCTTCCTTGTTGGAGCCGTGTCAAACACCTCAGGTTGGAGAATCCTGCAGAGTCCCTGAGCCACCTCCACATTCCAAGGTCTCCCAGGCCACCAAGCCACAGTAGGACTCATCTTCAGGAGAGTCCATTTCAACTCTCCCCTCTGGGTAGCTCACCCAGGAGCCCGCAGATTGAGCCTGCCTTGTCCTGACTAAAGAGTGGGAATATGAGGTGGCGTTCCCAGGCATCCATGCTTAGACACCTGCTCTCCAGTCTTTCCGTATGGGGCCTCCTGGAACCATCCAATAGCACTCGACTTTCGTGCAGAAGGAAACCTTGAGGTTTGGAGTAGTTCACAAATCCCATCGTAGGCAAACCTTCCTGGCCTCATGAGGCCCCCACACCATTCAGGAAGAGGCCATGCTGGACAAAAACTCTAGCCTGAGGCACGTCTCAGAGTTGAAATGACCTCAGTGCAGGAGATCTCGATTCAGCCTCTCAGAGTGGGCCTGCCGTGCCATCGGTCCCAAACCTCACGCTAGCTTGTGTTTTCAGACTTCCTTCCTCACACTCCTGGCAAACAAGCCCTCCGGACTAGGAACTCCAGAACCACAACCCAGCCCAGGGTCTGCCCAAGGGAAGAAAAACGTTTCCCTGTGGGGCTCTCTCCAGAAAACCCAGATGAGGATCAACCTGCTCGGGCCTCGACGGTACCCGAACTGGATAGGCTGCTCTGGGCACTCATGCTCTGTCTGACACAGCCTGAAGCCAGACGTCCAGACAGACAAGGAGACAGCTGGCCGCACACCCAGCACTTCGGACACGCCATGGTCTTATGCCGTCACCTCTTCCTAACCTTGGTTTTCAGATATCTGAACCTAGACATTATATCAATTCTCCACACAGCTGGGTATCGCAAGCACAACACAGAACTCCTCCTTCCCCGTGGCTGTAAAGCTTGCTCTTGGCATGGAGTCACACCTTCAGGGTGGGAGAAACCTTCCTGGTCCCTGATGCCACGCCCAAACTTGAGTGCTGCTTGGGCACAAATTCACACTCTGACCCTCAGCATGAGCCCCATGTCAAAGAAAGGCCTGTCAGGGCCTGGGCCAAGAGCCCGCATATGGGGCTTGCCAAGCCCCTATGCACCCAATCCTCACCAGTGTTTGAGTTTTCCAGTCGCCCCGCCCGTACCTGGGGCTCTGCTCTGGAATCCCTTTCTTGGAGAGACACGTGAGCCAGACAACACTTTTCCACCCTTCCCACAAAATGACCCCAAACTCTTGGGAGCTGGGACAAATCCCCAGAGAGGGATACTCATCCACAGTCCCTGAGGCCACCCCTCCAATCCACGGCTATCTCGGACACAACATCCAGAGACAAAAGCCTGAAGGAACGCCTCCCACTCGCCCTTGTTTCAGAGGCCCAGGAGCTCCCTCTCGGGCTGTACATCCGGCCTGCCATACCCTAGGCGCCACTCATAAGCTGAGTTTGTGTTTTCAGACTTCTGTGCCCTCAGCCTGGACCCACACAACCGTCAGGCTAGGGCCTCTGGAGCCACAGCGAAAGATTGTGCCTGCCCTCTCCAAAGAAATTGTGCCCAATCCATTGAACACAACCCTACAGGTTAGGGAAAAGCTCCAAGGCCCCTGAGGCCATCAATAGTGTAGGCCACCCTGGACTAAGAGGGGCTCTCTGACACCAGCGAAGCAACTATCTCCACTTAGACTCTCAGACAGTGTCCCCAGAGACAGAAGGTTGAAATGGACAGGACCCCAGGCCCTAATCTGAACCTTAGCTTTGGTTTCCATGTGTCCGTCCTCAGAGGTCTGTTTTCGTAGACCAGCACACGGGGCTTTTCTGAGGCACCAAACCAAACCTCTCTCGCCTCCACATGGGGAGCTTACTTACTGGGGATGTATCAAACCCTTCAGGTAGGAGAGTTCCGCAGGGCCACTGAACAACCAGCACATTCCAAGGTTTCCATGGACCCAAACGCACATTATGACGCATCCTCAGGAGAGGCCATTTCAACTCAGCCCCCTGGTTAGCGTGCCCCAGAGGCAGCAGATCAAACATATCTTGTGGCTAATGGCCAATGGGAATGCGAGGCATGCTGTACAGGGATCCATCCTTCGAACCGTGCTCTCCAGTCCTTCCGTATGGTATGTCCTGGAGCCATGCAACAGGACTCGAATGTCCCACAGAAGGAAACCTGGTGGTTTGGGGCAACCTCCAAACTCAGCGTGGGAAAACTTCCTTGGCCTCATGAGGCCCCCGCTTCATGAAGGTGCCATCATGGACACATACTCCAGCCTCAGCCAACGTCTGATCCTCAGCCTGACTTCAGATGCAGGAGATTTTGATTCAGCCTCTGCCTAGTGGGCCTGCTCTGCCCTTGGCTCCAATCCTCACTTTAGCTTGTGTTCCTAGACTTCCGTCCTCACACTCCTGGCCCACAAACCCTCCCTTCTGGGAATTCTGGGGCCACAATGAAGCACTCCGCCTGCCTCCCAGGAGAAAAACTTTGTCTATGGTGCTGCCCAGAAACCCCAAATGAGGATCAAACTGCTTGGCCCTCGGCAACACCCCAATTGCATAGGCTACCTTAAACACTGATGCTCTGTCGCAAATAGCCTGAGCCCAGACCTTCCAACAGACACCGACACAGCTGGCTGCACACCCAGCACATTGGACCCGCCACTGCCTTAGGCCACCATCCATTCCCAACCTGGGTTTTCAGTCATCAGAACCTAGACCTTATCTCCAATCCCTGCACAGGGGGGAACCTGATGCACAAGTCAGAACCCCTCCTTCCCCATGGCAAGAAACCTTGCTGCTGGCAGTGAGTCAAACCTTCAGTGTAGGAGAAAACGGCATGGCCCATGAGGCCACGCCCATGTGTGAGGGCCGCCTTGGGCACAAACACACATTGTGACCCTCAGCGTGAGTACCTTATTCAAGTAACGCCTCTCAGTGATTGGACCAAGAGCCCGCATATGTGGCTTGCCATGCCCATAGGCACGCAGGACTAACTAGATGGTGTGTGTTCCAGTTGAGGGAACCCACTGCTGTGCTCTAGAGTCCCTCTCCTGGGGGGTCCCCTGTGGCAGAAAACAGTACTCTTCCCTTCCCACAGAATGAACCCAAACACTTGGGAGCTTGGACAATCCCCCGAGAGGAAGGCTCTTCCTCGGCCCCTGAAGCAACCCCTACCCTGAACGGCCACTGTGAACGCAACACCCAGAGACAAAAGCCTGAGCGACTGCCTCCCACTTGCCCTCCTTGGATATCCAGAGGATCTCCCCTCTCGGACTGGAGATCAGGCCTGCCATTACCTTGGCCCCTACCTGAGCCAAGTTTGCTTTTTCAGACATCTGTCCCCACAGCCCTGGCAAACACAGCCTCTAGGCTGGGTCCTCTGGAGCCATACCACAGGACCATGCCTGCTCTCTCCTGGGAAACTCTGTCCATTCCTTTGGCCACACACCTCCAGAATATGAGAAACCTCAAGGCCCCCGAGGACATACCATTACCGGGAGCCTCCCTGCACACACAGGGGCCTTCGGACACAAGCTGAGCTGCTACCTCCATGAAGGCATGCACACAGATGTCAACAGAGATAGAAGGTTGAGCCGGACAGGCCCTTAGGCCCTAATCTCAACTCTTGCTTTGTTTTCCAGGTGTCACTCCTCAGAGGCTTTGGTTCGAAGAACAGGATATGGGGCTTTCCTGAGGCACTGAACAGAACTTCTCTCGTCTCCACATGGGAAGCTTCCTTGTTGGAGCCGTGTCAAACACCTCAGGTTGGAGAATCCTGCAGAGTCCCTGAGCCACCTCCACATTCCAAGGTCTCCCAGGCCACCAAGCCACAGTAGGACTCATCTTCAGGAGAGTCCATTTCAACTCTCCCCTCTGGGTAGCTCACCCAGGAGCCCGCAGATTGAGCCTGCCTTGTCCTGACTAAAGAGTGGGAATATGAGGTGGCGTTCCCAGGCATCCATGCTTAGACACCTGCTCTCCAGTCTTTCCGTATGGGGCCTCCTGGAACCATCCAATAGCACTCGACTTTCGTGCAGAAGGAAACCTTGAGGTTTGGAGTAGTTCACAAATCCCATCGTAGGCAAACCTTCCTGGCCTCATGAGGCCCCCACACCATTCAGGAAGAGGCCATGCTGGACAAAAACTCTAGCCTGAGGCACGTCTCAGAGTTGAAATGACCTCAGTGCAGGAGATCTCGATTCAGCCTCTCAGAGTGGGCCTGCCGTGCCATCGGTCCCAAACCTCACGCTAGCTTGTGTTTTCAGACTTCCTTCCTCACACTCCTGGCAAACAAGCCCTCCGGACTAGGAACTCCAGAACCACAACCCAGCCCAGGGTCTGCCCAAGGGAAGAAAAACGTTTCCCTGTGGGGCTCTCTCCAGAAAACCCAGATGAGGATCAACCTGCTCGGGCCTCGACGGTACCCGAACTGGATAGGCTGCTCTGGGCACTCATGCTCTGTCTGACACAGCCTGAAGCCAGACGTCCAGACAGACAAGGAGACAGCTGGCCGCACACCCAGCACTTCGGACACGCCATGGTCTTATGCCGTCACCTCTTCCTAACCTTGGTTTTCAGATATCTGAACCTAGACATTATATCAATTCTCCACACAGCTGGGTATCGCAAGCACAACACAGAACTCCTCCTTCCCCGTGGCTGTAAAGCTTGCTCTTGGCATGGAGTCACACCTTCAGGGTGGGAGAAACCTTCCTGGTCCCTGATGCCACGCCCAAACTTGAGTGCTGCTTGGGCACAAATTCACACTCTGACCCTCAGCATGAGCCCCATGTCAAAGAAAGGCCTGTCAGGGCCTGGGCCAAGAGCCCGCATATGGGGCTTGCCAAGCCCCTATGCACCCAATCCTCACCAGTGTTTGAGTTTTCCAGTCGCCCCGCCCGTACCTGGGGCTCTGCTCTGGAATCCCTTTCTTGGAGAGACACGTGAGCCAGACAACACTTTTCCACCCTTCCCACAAAATGACCCCAAACTCTTGGGAGCTGGGACAAATCCCCAGAGAGGGATACTCGTCCACAGTCCCTGAGGCCACCCCTCCAATCCACGGCTATCTCGGACACAACATCCAGAGACAAAAGCCTGAAGGAACGCCTCCCACTCGCCCTTGTTTCAGAGGCCCAGGAGCTCCCTCTCGGGCTGTACATCCGGCCTGCCATACCCTAGGCGCCACTCATAAGCTGAGTTTGTGTTTTCAGACTTCTGTGCCCTCTGCCTGGACCCACACAACCGCCAGGCTAGGGCCTCTGGAGCCACAGCGAAAGATTGTGCCTACCCTCTCCAAGGAAATTGTGCCCAATCCATTGACCACAATCCTACAGGTTAGGGAAAAGCTCCAAGGCCCCTGAGGCCATCAATAGTGTAGGCCACCCTGGACTAAGAGGGGCTCTCTGACACCAGTGGAGCAACTATCTCCACTTAGACTCTCAGACAGTGTCCCAGAAACAGAAGGTTGAAATGGACAGGCCCCCAGGCTTACTTACTGGGGATGTATCAAACCCTTCAGGTAGGAGAGTTCCGCAGGGCCACTGAACAACCAGCACATTCCAAGGTTTCCATGGACCCAAACGCACATTATGACACATCCTCAGGAGAGGCCATTTCAACTCAACCCCCTGGTTAGCGTGCCCCAGAGGCAGCAGATCAAACATATCTTGTGGCTAATGGCCAATGGGAATGCGAGGCATGCTGTACAGGGATCCATCCTTCGAACCGTGCTCTCCAGTCCTTCCGTATGGTATGTCCTGGAGCCATGCAACAGGACTCGAATGTCCCACAGAAGGAAATCTGGTGGTTTGGGGCAACCTCCAAACTCAGCGTGGGAAAACTTCCTTGGCCTCATGAGGCCCCCGCTTCATGAAGGTGCCATCATGGACACATACTCCAGCCTCAGCCAACGTCTGATCCTCAGCCTGACTTCAGATGCAGGAGATTTTGATTCAGCCTCTGCCTAGTGGGCCTGCTCTGCCCTTGGCTCCAATCCTCACTTTAGCTTGTGTTCCTAGACTTCCGTCCTCACACTCCTGGCCCACAAACCCTCCCTTCTGGGAATTCTGGGGCCACAATGAAGCACTCCGCCTGCCTCCCAGGAGAAAAACTTTGTCTATGGTGCTGCCCAGAAACCCCAAATGAGGATCAAACTGCTTGGCCCTCGGCAACACCCCAATTGCATAGGCTACCTTAAACACTGATGCTCTGTCGCAAATAGCCTGAGCCCAGACCTTCCAACAGACACCGACACAGCTGGCTGCACACCCAGCACATTGGACCCGCCACTGCCTTAGGCCACCATCCATTCCCAACCTGGGTTTTCAGTCATCAGAACCTAGACCTTATCTCCAATCCCTGCACAGGGGGGAACCTGATGCACAAGTCAGAACCCCTCCTTCCCCATGGCAAGAAACCTTGCTGCTGGCAGTGAGTCAAACCTTCAGTGTAGGAGAAAACGGCATGGCCCATGAGGCCACGCCCATGTGTGAGGGCCGCCTTGGGCACAAACACACATTGTGACCCTCAGCGTGAGTACCTTATTCAAGTAACGCCTCTCAGTGATTGGACCAAGAGCCCGCATATGTGGCTTGCCATGCCCATAGGCACGCAGGACTAACTAGATGGTGTGTATTCCAGTTGAGGGAACCCACTGCTGTGCTCTAGAGTCCCTCTCCTGGGGGGTCCCCTGTGGCAGAAAACAGTACTCTTCCCTTCCCACAGAATGAACCCAAACACTTGGGAGCTTGGACAATCCCCCGAGAGGAAGGCTCTTCCTCGGCCCCTGAAGCAACCCCTACCCTGAACGGCCACTGTGAACGCAACACCCAGAGACAAAAGCCTGAGCGACTGCCTCCCACTTGCCCTCCTTTGATATCCAGAGGATCTCCCCTCTCGGACTGGAGATCAGGCCTGCCATTACCTTGGCCCCTACCTGAGCCAAGTTTGCTTTTTCAGACATCTGTCCCCACAGCCCTGGCAAACACAGCCTCTAGGCTGGGTCCTCTGGAGCCATACCACAGGACCATGCCTGCTCTCTCCTGGGAAACTCTGTCCATTCCTTTGGCCACACACCTCCAGAATATGAGAAACCTCAAGGCCCCCGAGGACATACCATTACCGGGAGCCTCCCTGCACACACAGGGGCCTTCGGACACAAGCTGAGCTGCTACCTCCATGAAGGCATGCACACAGATGTCAACAGAGATAGAAGGTTGAGCCGGACAGGCCCTTAGGCCCTAATCTCAACTCTTGCTTTGTTTTCCAGGTGTCACTCCTCAGAGGCTTTGGTTCGAAGAACAGGATATGGGGCTTTCCTGAGGCACTGAACAGAACTTCTCTCGTCTCCACATGGGAAGCTTCCTTGTTGGAGCCGTGTCAAACACCTCAGGTTGGAGAATCCTGCAGAGTCCCTGAGCCACCTCCACATTCCAAGGTCTCCCAGGCCACCAAGCCACAGTAGGACTCATCTTCAGGAGAGTCCATTTCAACTCTCCCCTCTGGGTAGCTCACCCAGGAGCCCGCAGATTGAGCCTGCCTTGTCCTGACTAAAGAGTGGGAATATGAGGTGGCGTTCCCAGGCATCCATGCTTAGACACCTGCTCTCCAGTCTTTCCGTATGGGGCCTCCTGGAACCATCCAATAGCACTCGACTTTCGTGCAGAAGGAAACCTTGAGGTTTGGAGTAGTTCACAAATCCCATCGTAGGCAAACCTTCCTGGCCTCATGAGGCCCCCACACCATTCAGGAAGAGGCCATGCTGGACAAAAACTCTAGCCTGAGGCACGTCTCAGAGTTGAAATGACCTCAGTGCAGGAGATCTCGATTCAGCCTCTCAGAGTGGGCCTGCCGTGCCATCGGTCCCAAACCTCACGCTAGCTTGTGTTTTCAGACTTCCTTCCTCACACTCCTGGCAAACAAGCCCTCCGGACTAGGAACTCCAGAACCACAACCCAGCCCAGGGTCTGCCCAAGGGAAGAAAAACGTTTCCCTGTGGGGCTCTCTCCAGAAAACCCAGATGAGGATCAACCTGCTCGGGCCTCGACGGTACCCGAACTGGATAGGCTGCTCTGGGCACTCATGCTCTGTCTGACACAGCCTGAAGCCAGACGTCCAGACAGACAAGGAGACAGCTGGCCGCACACCCAGCACTTCGGACACGCCATGGTCTTATGCCGTCACCTCTTCCTAACATTGGTTTTCAGATATCTGAACCTAGACATTATATCAATTCTCCACACAGCTGGGTATCGCAAGCACAACACAGAACTCCTCCTTCCCCGTGGCTGTAAAGCTTGCTCTTGGCATGGAGTCACACCTTCAGGGTGGGAGAAACCTTCCTGGTCCCTGATGCCACGCCCAAACTTGAGTGCTGCTTGGGCACAAATTCACACTCTGACCCTCAGCATGAGCCCCATGTCAAAGAAAGGCCTGTCAGGGCCTGGGCCAAGAGCCCGCATATGGGGCTTGCCAAGCCCCTATGCACCCAATCCTCACCAGTGTTTGAGTTTTCCAGTCGCCCCGCCCGTACCTGGGGCTCTGCTCTGGAATCCCTTTCTTGGAGAGACACGTGAGCCAGACAACACTTTTCCACCCTTCCCACAAAATGACCCCAAACTCTTGGGAGCTGGGACAAATCCCCAGAGAGGGATACTCGTCCACAGTCCCTGAGGCCACCCCTCCAATCCACGGCTATCTCGGACACAACATCCAGAGACAAAAGCCTGAAGGAACGCCTCCCACTCGCCCTTGTTTCAGAGGCCCAGGAGCTCCCTCTCGGGCTGTACATCCGGCCTGCCATACCCTAGGCGCCACTCATAAGCTGAGTTTGTGTTTTCAGACTTCTGTGCCCTCTGCCTGGACCCACACAACCGCCAGGCTAGGGCCTCTGGAGCCACAGCGAAAGATTGTGCCTACCCTCTCCAAGGAAATTGTGCCCAATCCATTGACCACAACCCTACAGGTTAGGGAAAAGCTCCAAGGCCCCTGAGGCCATCAATAGTGTAGGCCACCCTGGACTAAGAGGGGCTCTCTGACACCAGTGGAGCAACTATCTCCACTTAGACTCTCAGACAGTGTCCCAGAAACAGAAGGTTGAAATGGACAGGCCCCCAGGCTTACTTACTGGGGATGTATCAAACCCTTCAGGTAGGAGAGTTCCGCAGGGCCACTGAACAACCAGCACATTCCAAGGTTTCCATGGACCCAAACGCACATTATGACACATCCTCAGGAGAGGCCATTTCAACTCAGCCCCCTGGTTAGCGTGCCCCAGAGGCAGCAGATCAAACATATCTTGTGGCTAATGGCCAATGGGAATGCGAGGCATGCTGTACAGGGATCCATCCTTCGAACCGTGCTCTCCAGTCCTTCCGTATGGTATGTCCTGGAGCCATGCAACAGGATTCGAATGTCCCACAGAAGGAAATCTGGTGGTTTGGGGCAACCTCCAAACTCAGCGTGGGAAAACTTCCTTGGCCTCATGAGGCCCCCGCTTCATGAAGGTGCCATCATGGACACATACTCCAGCCTCAGCCAACGTCTGATCCTCAGCCTGACTTCAGATGCAGGAGATTTTGATTCAGCCTATGCCTAGTGGGCCTGCTCTGCCCTTGGCTCCAATCCTCACTTTAGCTTGTGTTCCTAGACTTCCGTCCTCACACTCCTGGCCCACAAACCCTCCCTTCTGGGAATTCTGGGGCCACAATGAAGCACTCCGCCTGCCTCCCAGGAGAAAAACTTTGTCTATGGTGCTGCCCAGAAACCCCAAATGAGGATCAAACTGCTTGGCCCTCGGCAACACCCCAATTGCATAGGCTACCTTAAACACTGATGCTTTGTCGCAAATAGCCTGAGCCCAGACCTTCCAACAGACACCGACACAGCTGGCTGCACACCCAGCACATTGGACCCGCCACTGCCTTAGGCCACCATCCATTCCCAACCTGGGTTTTCAGTCATCAGAACCTAGACCTTATCTCCAATCCCTGCACAGGGGGGAACCTGATGCACAAGTCAGAACCCCTCCTTCCCCATGGCAAGAAACCTTGCTGCTGGCAGTGAGTCAAACCTTCAGTGTAGGAGAAAACGGCATGGCCCATGAGGCCACGCCCATGTGTGAGGGCCGCCTTGGGCACAAACACACATTGTGACCCTCAGCGTGAGTACCTTATTCAAGTAACGCCTCTCAGTGATTGGACCAAGAGCCCGCATATGTGGCTTGCCATGCCCATAGGCACGCAGGACTAACTAGATGGTGTGTATTCCAGTTGAGGGAACCCACTGCTGTGCTCTAGAGTCCCTCTCCTGGGGGGTCCCCTGTGGCAGAAAACAGTACTCTTCCCTTCCCACAGAATGAACCCAAACACTTGGGAGCTTGGACAATCCCCCGAGAGGAAGGCTCTTCCTCGGCCCCTGAAGCAACCCCTACCCTGAACGGCCACTGTGAACGCAACACCCAGAGACAAAAGCCTGAGCGACTGCCTCCCACTTGCCCTCCTTGGATATCCAGAGGATCTCCCCTCTCGGACTGGAGATCAGGCCTGCCATTACCTTGGCCCCTACCTGAGCCAAGTTTGCTTTTTCAGACATCTGTCCCCACAGCCCTGGCAAACACAGCCTCTAGGCTGGGTCCTCTGGAGCCATACCACAGGACCATGCCTGCTCTCTCCTGGGAAACTCTGTCCATTCCTTTGGCCACACACCTCCAGAATATGAGAAACCTCAAGGCCCCCGAGGACATACCATTACCGGGAGCCTCCCTGCACACACAGGGGCCTTCGGACACAAGCTGAGCTGCTACCTCCATGAAGGCATGCACACAGATGTCAACAGAGATAGAAGGTTGAGCCGGACAGGCCCTTAGGCCCTAATCTCAACTCTTGCTTTGTTTTCCAGGTGTCACTCCTCAGAGGCTTTGGTTCGAAGAACAGGATATGGGGCTTTCCTGAGGCACTGAACAGAACTTCTCTCGTCTCCACATGGGAAGCTTCCTTGTTGGAGCCGTGTCAAACACCTCAGGTTGGAGAATCCTGCAGAGTCCCTGAGCCACCTCCACATTCCAAGGTCTCCCAGGCCACCAAGCCACAGTAGGACTCATCTTCAGGAGAGTCCATTTCAACTCTCCCCTCTGGGTAGCTCACCCAGGAGCCCGCAGATTGAGCCTGCCTTGTCCTGACTAAAGAGTGGGAATATGAGGTGGCGTTCCCAGGCATCCATGCTTAGACACCTGCTCTCCAGTCTTTCCGTATGGGGCCTCCTGGAACCATCCAATAGCACTCGACTTTCGTGCAGAAGGAAACCTTGAGGTTTGGAGTAGTTCACAAATCCCATCGTAGGCAAACCTTCCTGGCCTCATGAGGCCCCCACACCATTCAGGAAGAGGCCATGCTGGACAAAAACTCTAGCCTGAGGCACGTCTCAGAGTTGAAATGACCTCAGTGCAGGAGATCTCGATTCAGCCTCTCAGAGTGGGCCTGCCGTGCCATCGGTCCCAAACCTCACGCTAGCTTGTGTTTTCAGACTTCCTTCCTCACACTCCTGGCAAACAAGCCCTCCGGACTAGGAACTCCAGAACCACAACCCAGCCCAGGGTCTGCCCAAGGGAAGAAAAACGTTTCCCTGTGGGGCTCTCTCCAGAAAACCCAGATGAGGATCAACCTGCTCGGGCCTCGACGGTACCCGAACTGGATAGGCTGCTCTGGGCACTCATGCTCTGTCTGACACAGCCTGAAGCCAGACGTCCAGACAGACAAGGAGACAGCTGGCCGCACACCCAGCACTTCGGACACGCCATGGTCTTATGCCGTCACCTCTTCCTAACCTTGGTTTTCAGATATCTGAACCTAGACATTATATCAATTCTCCACACAGCTGGGTATCGCAAGCACAACACAGAACTCCTCCTTCCCCGTGGCTGTAAAGCTTGCTCTTGGCATGGAGTCACACCTTCAGGGTGGGAGAAACCTTCCTGGTCCCTGATGCCACGCCCAAACTTGAGTGCTGCTTGGGCACAAATTCACACTCTGACCCTCAGCATGAGCCCCATGTCAAAGAAAGGCCTGTCAGGGCCTGGGCCAAGAGCCCGCATATGGGGCTTGCCAAGCCCCTATGCACCCAATCCTCACCAGTGTTTGAGTTTTCCAGTCGCCCCGCCCGTACCTGGGGCTCTGCTCTGGAATCCCTTTCTTGGAGAGACACGTGAGCCAGACAACACTTTTCCACCCTTCCCACAAAATGACCCCAAACTCTTGGGAGCTGGGACAAATCCCCAGAGAGGGATACTCGTCCACAGTCCCTGAGGCCACCCCTCCAATCCACGGCTATCTCGGACACAACATCCAGAGACAAAAGCCTGAAGGAACGCCTCCCACTCGCCCTTGTTTCAGAGGCCCAGGAGCTCCCTCTCGGGCTGTACATCCGGCCTGCCATACCCTAGGCGCCACTCATAAGCTGAGTTTGTGTTTTCAGACTTCTGTGCCCTCTGCCTGGACCCACACAACCGCCAGGCTAGGGCCTCTGGAGCCACAGCGAAAGATTGTGCCTGCCCTCTCCAAGGAAATTGTGCCCAATCCATTGACCACAACCCTACAGGTTAGGGAAAAGCTCCAAGGCCCCTGAGGCCATCAATAGTGTAGGCCACCCTGGACTAAGAGGGGCTCTCTGACACCAGCGGAGCAACTAACTCCCCAGAGACAGAAGGTTGAAATGGACAGGCCCCCAGGCCCTAATCTGAACCTTAGCTTTGGTTTCCATGTGTCCGTCCTCAGAGGTCTGTTTTCGTAGACCAGCACACGGGGCTTTTCTGAGGCACCAAACCAAACCTCTCTCGCCTCCACATGGGGAGCTTACTTACTGGGGATGTATCAAACCCTTCAGGTAGGAGAGTTCCGCAGGGCCACTGAACAACCAGCACATTCCAAGGTTTCCATGGACCCAAACGCACATTATGACGCATCCTCAGGAGAGGCCATTTCAACTCAGCCCCCTGGTTAGCGTGCCCCAGAGGCAGCAGATCAAACATATCTTGTGGCTAATGGCCAATGGGAATGCGAGGCATGCTGTACAGGGATCCATCCTTCGAACCGTGCTCTCCAGTCCTTCCGTATGGTATGTCCTGGAGCCATGCAACAGGACTCGAATGTCCCACAGAAGGAAACCTGGTGGTTTGGGGCAACCTCCAAACTCAGCGTGGGAAAACTTCCTTGGCCTCATGAGGCCCCCGCTCATGAAGGTGCCATCATGGACACATACTCCAGCCTCAGCCAACGTCTGATCCTCAGCCTGACTTCAGATGCAGGAGATTTTGATTCAGCCTCTGCCTAGTGGGCCTGCTCTGCCCTTGGCTCCAATCCTCACTTTAGCTTGTGTTCCTAGACTTCCGTCCTCACACTCCTGGCCCACAAACCCTCCCTTCTGGGAATTCTGGGGCCACAATGAAGCACTCCGCCTGCCTCCCAGGAGAAAAACTTTGTCTATGGTGCTGCCCAGAAACCCCAAATGAGGATCAAACTGCTTGGCCCTCGGCAACACCCCAATTGCATAGGCTACCTTAAACACTGATGCTCTGTCGCAAATAGCCTGAGCCCAGACCTTCCAACAGACACCGACACAGCTGGCTGCACACCCAGCACATTGGACCCGCCACTGCCTTAGGCCACCATCCATTCCCAACCTGGGTTTTCAGTCATCAGAACCTAGACCTTATCTCCAATCCCTGCACAGGGGGGAACCTGATGCACAAGTCAGAACCCCTCCTTCCCCATGGCAAGAAACCTTGCTGCTGGCAGTGAGTCAAACCTTCAGTGTAGGAGAAAACGGCATGGCCCATGAGGCCACGCCCATGTGTGAGGGCCGCCTTGGGCACAAACACACATTGTGACCCTCAGCGTGAGTACCTTATTCAAGTAACGCCTCTCAGTGATTGGACCAAGAGCCCGCATATGTGGCTTGCCATGCCCATAGGCACGCAGGACTAACTAGATGGTGTGTGTTCCAGTTGAGGGAACCCACTGCTGTGCTCTAGAGTCCCTCTCCTGGGGGGTCCCCTGTGGCAGAAAACAGTACTCTTCCCTTCCCACAGAATGAACCCAAACACTTGGGAGCTTGGACAATCCCCCGAGAGGAAGGCTCTTCCTCGGCCCCTGAAGCAACCCCTACCCTGAACGGCCACTGTGAACGCAACACCCAGAGACAAAAGCCTGAGCGACTGCCTCCCACTTGCCCTCCTTGGATATCCAGAGGATCTCCCCTCTCGGACTGGAGATCAGGCCTGCCATTACCTTGGCCCCTACCTGAGCCAAGTTTGCTTTTTCAGACATCTGTCCCCACAGCCCTGGCAAACACAGCCTCTAGGCTGGGTCCTCTGGAGCCATACCACAGGACCATGCCTGCTCTCTCCTGGGAAACTCTGTCCATTCCTTTGGCCACACACCTCCAGAATATGAGAAACCTCAAGGCCCCCGAGGACATACCATTACCGGGAGCCTCCCTGCACACACAGGGGCCTTCGGACACAAGCTGAGCTGCTACCTCCATGAAGGCATGCACACAGATGTCAACAGAGATAGAAGGTTGAGCCGGACAGGCCCTTAGGCCCTAATCTCAACTCTTGCTTTGTTTTCCAGGTGTCACTCCTCAGAGGCTTTGGTTCGAAGAACAGGATATGGGGCTTTCCTGAGGCACTGAACAGAACTTCTCTCGTCTCCACATGGGAAGCTTCCTTGTTGGAGCCGTGTCAAACACCTCAGGTTGGAGAATCCTGCAGAGTCCCTGAGCCACCTCCACATTCCAAGGTCTCCCAGGCCACCAAGCCACAGTAGGACTCATCTTCAGGAGAGTCCATTTCAACTCTCCCCTCTGGGTAGCTCACCCAGGAGCCCGCAGATTGAGCCTGCCTTGTCCTGACTAAAGAGTGGGAATATGAGGTGGCGTTCCCAGGCATCCATGCTTAGACACCTGCTCTCCAGTCTTTCCGTATGGGGCCTCCTGGAACCATCCAATAGCACTCGACTTTCGTGCAGAAGGAAACCTTGAGGTTTGGAGTAGTTCACAAATCCCATCGTAGGCAAACCTTCCTGGCCTCATGAGGCCCCCACACCATTCAGGAAGAGGCCATGCTGGACAAAAACTCTAGCCTGAGGCACGTCTCAGAGTTGAAATGACCTCAGTGCAGGAGATCTCGATTCAGCCTCTCAGAGTGGGCCTGCCGTGCCATCGGTCCCAAACCTCACGCTAGCTTGTGTTTTCAGACTTCCTTCCTCACACTCCTGGCAAACAAGCCCTCCGGACTAGGAACTCCAGAACCACAACCCAGCCCAGGGTCTGCCCAAGGGAAGAAAAACGTTTCCCTGTGGGGCTCTCTCCAGAAAACCCAGATGAGGATCAACCTGCTCGGGCCTCGACGGTACCCGAACTGGATAGGCTGCTCTGGGCACTCATGCTCTGTCTGACACAGCCTGAAGCCAGACGTCCAGACAGACAAGGAGACAGCTGGCCGCACACCCAGCACTTCGGACACGCCATGGTCTTATGCCGTCACCTCTTCCTAACCTTGATTTTCAGATATCTGAACCTAGACATTATATCAATTCTCCACACAGCTGGGTATCGCAAGCACAACACAGAACTCCTCCTTCCCCGTGGCTGTAAAGCTTGCTCTTGGCATGGAGTCACACCTTCAGGGTGGGAGAAACCTTCCTGGTCCCTGATGCCACGCCCAAACTTGAGTGCTGCTTGGGCACAAATTCACACTCTGACCCTCAGCATGAGCCCCATGTCAAAGAAAGGCCTGTCAGGGCCTGGGCCAAGAGCCCGCATATGGGGCTTGCCAAGCCCCTATGCACCCAATCCTCACCAGTGTTTGAGTTTTCCAGTCGCCCCGCCCGTACCTGGGGCTCTGCTCTGGAATCCCTTTCTTGGAGAGACACGTGAGCCAGACAACACTTTTCCACCCTTCCCACAAAATGACCCCAAACTCTTGGGAGCTGGGACAAATCCCCAGAGAGGGATACTCGTCCACAGTCCCTGAGGCCACCCCTCCAATCCACGGCTATCTCGGACACAACATCCAGAGACAAAAGCCTGAAGGAACGCCTCCCACTCGCCCTTGTTTCAGAGGCCCAGGAGCTCCCTCTCGGGCTGTACATCCGGCCTGCCATACCCTAGGCGCCACTCATAAGCTGAGTTTGTGTTTTCAGACTTCTGTGCCCTCTGCCTGGACCCACACAACCGCCAGGCTAGGGCCTCTGGAGCCACAGCGTAAGATTGTGCCTACCCTCTCCAAGGAAATTGTGCCCAATCCATTGACCACAACCCTACAGGTTAGGGAAAAGCTCCAAGGCCCCTGAGGCCATCAATAGTGTAGGCCACCCTGGACTAAGAGGGGCTCTCTGACACCAGTGGAGCAACTATCTCCACTTAGACTCTCAGACAGTGTCCCAGAAACAGAAGGTTGAAATGGACAGGCCCCCAGGCTTTCTTACTGGGGATGTATCAAACCCTTCAGGTAGGAGAGTTCCGCAGGGCCACTGAACAACCAGCACATTCCAAGATTTCCATGGACCCAAACGCACATTATGACACATCCTCAGGAGAGGCCATTTCAACTCAGCCCCCTGGTTAGCGTGCCCCAGAGGCAGCAGATCAAACATATCTTGTGGCTAATGGCCAATGGGAATGCGAGGCATGCTGTACAGGGATCCATCCTTCGAACCGTGCTCTCCAGTCCTTCCGTATGGTATGTCCTGGAGCCATGCAACAGGACTCGAATGTCCCACAGAAGGAAATCTGGTGGTTTGGGGCAACCTCCAAACTCAGCGTGGGAAAACTTCCTTGGCCTCATGAGGCCCCCGCTTCATGAAGGTGCCATCATGGACACATACTCCAGCCTCAGCCAACGTCTGATCCTCAGCCTGACTTCAGATGGAGGAGATTTTGATTCAGCCTCTGCCTAGTGGGCCTGCTCTGCCCTTGGCTCCAATCCTCACTTTAGCTTGTGTTCCTAGACTTCCGTCCTCACACTCCTGGCCCACAAACCCTCCCTTCTGGGAATTCTGGGGCCACAATGAAGCACTCCGCCTGCCTCCCAGGAGAAAAACTTTGTCTATGATGCTGCCCAGAAACCCCAAATGAGGATCAAACTGCTTGGCCCTCGGCAACACCCCAATTGCATAGGCTACCTTAAACACTGATGCTCTGTCGCAAATAGCCTGAGCCCAGACCTTCCAACAGACACCGACACAGCTGGCTGCACACCCAGCACATTGGACCCGCCACTGCCTTAGGCCACCATCCATTCCCAACCTGGGTTTTCAGTCATCAGAACCTAGACCTTATCTCCAATCCCTGCACAGGGGGGAACCTGATGCACAAGTCAGAACCCCTCCTTCCCCATGGCAAGAAACCTTGCTGCTGGCAGTGAGTCAAACCTTCAGTGTAGGAGAAAACGGCATGGCCCATGAGGCCACGCCCATGTGTGAGGGCCGCCTTGGGCACAAACACACATTGTGACCCTCAGCGTGAGTACCTTATTCAAGTAACGCCTCTCAGTGATTGGACCAAGAGCCCGCATATGTGGCTTGCCATGCCCATAGGCACGCAGGACTAACTAGATGGTGTGTATTCCAGTTGAGGGAACCCACTGCTGTGCTCTAGAGTCCCTCTCCTGGGGGGTCCCCTGTGGCAGAAAACAGTACTCTTCCCTTCCCACAGAATGAACCCAAACACTTGGGAGCTTGGACAATCCCCCGAGAGGAAGGCTCTTCCTCGGCCCCTGAAGCAACCCCTACCCTGAACGGCCACTGTGAACGCAACACCCAGAGACAAAAGCCTGAGCGACTGCCTCCCACTTGCCCTCCTTTGATATCCAGAGGATCTCCCCTCTCGGACTGGAGATCAGGCCTGCCATTACCTTGGCCCCTACCTGAGCCAAGTTTGCTTTTTCAGACATCTGTCCCCACAGCCCTGGCAAACACAGCCTCTAGGCTGGGTCCTCTGGAGCCATACCACAGGACCATGCCTGCTCTCTCCTGGGAAACTCTGTCCATTCCTTTGGCCACACACCTCCAGAATATGAGAAACCTCAAGGCCCCCGAGGACATACCATTACCGGGAGCCTCCCTGCACACACAGGGGCCTTCGGACACAAGCTGAGCTGCTACCTCCATGAAGGCATGCACACAGATGTCAACAGAGATAGAAGGTTGAGCCGGACAGGCCCTTAGGCCCTAATCTCAACTCTTGCTTTGTTTTCCAGGTGTCACTCCTCAGAGGCTTTGGTTCGAAGAACAGGATATGGGGCTTTCCTGAGGCACTGAACAGAACTTCTCTCCTCTCCACATGGGAAGCTTCCTTGTTGGAGCCGTGTCAAACACCTCAGGTTGGAGAATCCTGCAGAATCCCTGAGCCACCTCCACATTCCAAGGTCTCCCAGGCCACCAAGCCACAGTAGGACTCATCTTCAGGAGAGTCCATTTCAACTCTCCCCTCTGGGTAGCTCACCCAGGAGCCCGCAGATTGAGCCTGCCTTGTCCTGACTAAAGAGTGGGAATATGAGGTGGCGTTCCCAGGCATCCATGCTTAGACACCTGCTCTCGAGTCTTTCCGTATGGGGCCTCCTGGAACCATGCAATAGCACTCGTCTTTCGTGCAGAAGGAAACCTTGAGGTTTGGAGTAGTTCACAAATCCCATCGTAGGCAAACCTTCCTGGCCTCATGAGGCCCCCACACCATTCAGGAAGAGGCCATGCTGGACAAAAACTCTAGCCTGAGGCACGTCTCAGAGTTGAAATGACCTCAGTGCAGGAGATCTCGATTCAGCCTCTCAGAGTGGGCCTGCCGTGCCATCGGTCCCAAACCTCACGCTAGCTTGTGTTTTCAGACTTCCTTCCTCACACTCCTGGCAAACAAGCCCTCCGGACTAGGAACTCCAGAACCACAACCCAGCCCAGGGTCTGCCCAAGGGAAGAAAAACGTTTCCCTGTGGGGCTCTCTCCAGAAAACCCAGATGAGGATCAACCAGCTCGGGCCTCGACGGTACCCGAACTGGATAGGCTGCTCTGGGCACTCATGCTCTGTCTGACACAGCCTGAAGCCAGACGTCCAGACAGACAAGGAGACAGCTGGCCGCACACCCAGCACTTCGGACACGCCATGGTCTTATGCCGTCACCTCTTCCTAACCTTGGTTTTCAGATATCTGAACCTAGACATTATATCAATTCTCCACACAGCTGGGTATCGCAAGCACAACACAGAACTCCTCCTTCCCCGTGGCTGTAAAGCTTGCTCTTGGCATGGAGTCACACCTTCAGGGTGGGAGAAACCTTCCTGGTCCCTGATGCCACGCCCAAACTTGAGTGCTGCTTGGGCACAAATTCACACTCTGACCCTCAGCATGAGCCCCATGTCAAAGAAAGGCCTGTCAGGGCCTGGGCCAAGAGCCCGCATATGGGGCTAACCAAGCCCCTATGCACCCAATCCTCACCAGTGTTTGAGTTTTCCAGTCGCCCCGCCCGTACCTGGGGCTCTGCTCTGGAATCCCTTTCTTGGAGAGACACGTGAGCCAGACAACACTTTTCCACCCTTCCCACAAAATGACCCCAAACTCTTGGGAGCTGGGACAAATCCCCAGAGAGGGATACTCGTCCACAGTCCCTGAGGCCACCCCTCCAATCCACGGCTATCTCGGACACAACATCCAGAGACAAAAGCCTGAAGGAACGCCTCCCACTCGCCCTTGTTTCAGAGGCCCAGGAGCTCCCTCTCGGGCTGTACATCCGGCCTGCCATACCCTAGGCGCCACTCATAAGCTGAGTTTGTGTTTTCAGACTTCTGTGCCCTCAGCCTGGACCCACACAAACGTCAGGCTAGGGCCTCTGGAGCCACAGCGAAAGATTGTGCCTGCCCTCTCCAAGGAAATTGTGCCCAATCCATTGACCACAACCCTACAGGTTAGGGAAAAGCTCCAAGGCCCCTGAGGCCATCAATAGTGTAGGCCACCCTGGACTAAGAGGGGCTCTCTGACACCAGTGGAGCAACTATCTCCACTTAGACTCTCAGACAGTGTCCCAGAAACAGAAGGTTGAAATGGACGGCCCCCAGGCTTACTTACTGGGGATGTATCAAACCCTTCAGGTAGGAGAGTTCCGCAGGGCCACTGAACAACCAGCACATTCCAAGGTTTCCATGGACCCAAACGCACATTATGACACATCCTCAGGAGAGGCCATTTCAACTCAGCCCCCTGGTTAGCGTGCCCCAGAGGCAGCAGATCAAACATATCTTGTGGCTAATGGCCAATGGGAATGCGAGGCATGCTGTACAGGGATCCATCCTTCGAACCGTGCTCTCCAGTCCTTCCGTATGGTATGTCCTGGAGCCATGCAACAGGACTCGAATGTCCCACAGAAGGAAATCTGGTGGTTTGGGGCAACCTCCAAACTCAGCGTGGGAAAACTTCCTTGGCCTCATGAGGCCCCCGCTTCATGTAGGTGCCATCATGGACACATACTCCAGCCTCAGCCAACTTCTGATCCTCAGCCTGACTTCAGATGGAGGAGATTTTGATTCAGCCTCTGCCTAGTGGGCCTGCTCTGCCCTTGGCTCCAATCCTCACTTTAGCTTGTGTTCCTAGACTTCCGTCCTCACACTCCTGGCCCACAAACCCTCCCTTCTGGGAATTCTGGGGCCACAATGAAGCACTCCGCCTGCCTCCCAGGAGAAAAACTTTGTCTATGGTGCTGCCCAGAAACCCCAAATGAGGATCAAACTGCTTGGCCCTCGGCAACACCCCAATTGCATAGGCTACCTTAAACACTGATGCTCTGTCGCAAATAGCCTGAGCCCAGACCTTCCAACAGACACCGACACAGCTGGCTGCACACCCAGCACATTGGACCCGCCACTGCCTTAGGCCACCATCCATTCCCAACCTGGGTTTTCAGTCATCAGAACCTAGACCTTATCTCCAATCCCTGCACAGGGGGGAACCTGATGCACAAGTCAGAACCCCTCCTTCCCCATGGCAAGAAACCTTGCTGCTGGCAGTGAGTCAAACCTTCAGTGTAGGAGAAAACGGCATTGCCCATGAGGCCACGCCCATGTGTGAGGGCCGCCTTGGGCACAAACACACATTGTGACCCTCAGCGTGAGTACCTTATTCAAGTAACGCCTCTCAGTGATTGGACCAAGAGCCCGCATATGTGGCTTGCCATGCCCATAGGCACGCATGACTAACTAGATGGTGTGTATTCCAGTTGAGGGAACCCACTGCTGTGCTCTAGAGTCCCTCTCCTGGGGGGTCCCCTGTGGCAGAAAACAGTACTCTTCCCTTCCCACAGAATGAACCCAAACACTTGGGAGCTTGGACAATCCCCCGAGAGGAAGGCTCTTCCTCGGCCCCTGAAGCAACCCCTACCCTGAACGGCCACTGTGAACGCAACACCCAGAGACAAAAGCCTGAGCGACTGCCTCCCACTTGCCCTCCTTTGATATCCAGAGGATCTCCCCTCTCGGACTGGAGATCAGTCCTGCCATTACCTTGGCCCCTACCTGAGCCAAGTTTGCTTTTTCAGACATCTGTCCCCACAGCCCTGGCAAACACAGCCTCTAGGCTGGGTCCTCTGGAGCCATACCACAGGACCATGCCTGCTCTCTCCTGGGAAACTCTGTCCATTCCTTTGGCCACACACCTCCAGAATATGAGAAACCTCAAGGCCCCCGAGGACATACCATTACCGGGAGCCTCCCTGCACACACAGGGGCCTTCGGACACAAGCTGAGCTGCTACCTCCATGAAGGCATGCACACAGATGTCAACAGAGATAGAAGGTTGAGCCGGACAGGCCCTTAGGCCCTAATCTCAACTCTTGCTTTGTTTTCCAGGTGTCACTCCTCAGAGGCTTTGGTTCGAAGAACAGGATATGGGGCTTTCCTGAGGCACTGAACAGAACTTCTCTCGTCTCCACATGGGAAGCTTCCTTGTTGGAGCCGTGTCAAACACCTCAGGTTGGAGAATCCTGCAGAGTCCCTGAGCCACCTCCACATTCCAAGGTCTCCCAGGCCACCAAGCCACAGTAGGACTCATCTTCAGGAGAGTCCATTTCAACTCTCCCCTCTGGGTAGCTCACCCAGGAGCCCGCAGATTGAGCCTGCCTTGTCCTGACTAAAGAGTGGGAATATGAGGTGGCGTTCCCAGGCATCCATGCTTAGACACCTGCTCTCCAGTCTTTCCGTATGGGGCCTCCTGGAACCATCCAATAGCACTCGACTTTCGTGCAGAAGGAAACCTTGAGGTTTGGAGTAGTTCACAAATCCCATCGTAGGCAAACCTTCCTGGCCTCATGAGGCCCCCACACCATTCAGGAAGAGGCCATGCTGGACAAAAACTCTAGCCTGAGGCACGTCTCAGAGTTGAAATGACCTCAGTGCAGGAGATCTCGATTCAGCCTCTCAGAGTGGGCCTGCCGTGCCATCGGTCCCAAACCTCACGCTAGCTTGTGTTTTCAGACTTCCTTCCTCACACTCCTGGCAAACAAGCCCTCCGGACTAGGAACTCCAGAACCACAACCCAGCCCAGGGTCTGCCCAAGGGAAGAAAAACGTTTCCCTGTGGGGCTCTCTCCAGAAAACCCAGATGAGGATCAACCTGCTCGGGCCTCGACGGTACCCGAACTGGATAGGCTGCTCTGGGCACTCATGCTCTGTCTGACACAGCCTGAAGCCAGACGTCCAGACAGACAAGGAGACAGCTGGCCGCACACCCAGCACTTCGGACACGCCATGGTCTTATGCCGTCACCTCTTCCTAACCTTGGTTTTCAGATATCTGAACCTAGACATTATATCAATTCTCCACACAGCTGGGTATCGCAAGCACAACACAGAACTCCTCCTTCCCCGTGGCTGTAAAGCTTGCTCTTGGCATGGAGTCACACCTTCAGGGTGGGAGAAACCTTCCTGGTCCCTGATGCCACGCCCAAACTTGAGTGCTGCTTGGGCACAAATTCACACTCTGACCCTCAGCATGAGCCCCATGTCAAAGAAAGGCCTGTCAGGGCCTGGGCCAAGAGCCCGCATATGGGGCTTGCCAAGCCCCTATGCACCCAATCCTCACCAGTGTTTGAGTTTTCCAGTCGCCCCGCCCGTACCTGGGGCTCTGCTCTGGAATCCCTTTCTTGGAGAGACACGTGAGCCAGACAACACTTTTCCACCCTTCCCACAAAATGACCCCAAACTCTTGGGAGCTGGGACAAATCCCCAGAGAGGGATACTCGTCCACAGTCCCTGAGGCCACCCCTCCAATCCACGGCTATCTCGGACACAACATCCAGAGACAAAAGCCTGAAGGAACGCCTCCCACTCGCCCTTGTTTCAGAGGCCCAGGAGCTCCCTCTCGGGCTGTACATCCGGCCTGCCATACCCTAGGCGCCACTCATAAGCTGAGTTTGTGTTTTCAGACTTCTGTGCCCTCAGCCTGGACCCACACAACCGTCAGGCTAGGGCCTCTGGAGCCACAGCGAAAGATTGTGCCTGCCCTCTCCAAAGAAATTGTGCCCAATCCATTGACCACAACCCTACAGGTTAGGGAAAAGCTCCAAGGCCCCTGAGGCCATCAATAGTGTAGGCCACCCTGGACTAAGAGGGGCTCTCTGATACCAGCGAATCAACTATCTCCACTTAGACTCTCAGACAGTGTCCCCAGAGACAGAAGGTTGAAATGGACAGGCCCCCAGGCCCTAATCTGAACCTTAGCTTTGGTTTCCATGTGTCCGTCCTCAGAGGTCTGTTTTCGTAGACCAGCACACGGGGCTTTTCTGAGGCACCAAACCAAACCTCTCTCGCCTCCACATGGGGAGCTTACTTACTGGGGATGTATCAAACCCTTCAGGTAGGAGAGTTCCGCAGGGCCACTGAACAACCAGCACATTCCAAGGTTTCCATGGACCCAAACGCACATTATGACGCATCCTCAGGAGAGGCCATTTCAACTCAGCCCCCTGGTTAGCGTGCCCCAGAGGCAGCAGATCAAACATATCTTGTGGCTAATGGCCAATGGGAATGCGAGGCATGCTGTACAGGGATCCATCCTTCGAACCGTGCTCTCCAGTCCTTCCGTATGGTATGTCCTGGAGCCATGCAACAGGACTCGAATGTCCCACAGAAGGAAACCTGGTGGTTTGGGGCAACCTCCAAACTCAGCGTGGGAAAACTTCCTTGGCCTCATGAGGCCCCCGCTTCATGAAGGTGCCATCATGGACACATACTCCAGCCTCAGCCAACGTCTGATCCTCAGCCTGACTTCAGATGCAGGAGATTTTGATTCAGCCTCTGCCTAGTGGGCCTGCTCTGCCCTTGGCTCCAATCCTCACTTTAGCTTGTGTTCCTAGACTTCCGTCCTCACACTCCTGGCCCACAAACCCTCCCTTCTGCGAATTCTGGGGCCACAATGAAGCACTCCGCCTGCCTCCCAGGAGAAAAACTTTGTCTATGGTGCTGCCCAGAAACCCCAAATGAGGATCAAACTGCTTGGCCCTCGGCAACACCCCAATTGCATAGGCTACCTTAAACACTGATGCTCTGTCGCAAATAGCCTGAGCCCAGACCTTCCAACAGACACCGACACAGCTGGCTGCACACCCAGCACATTGGACCCGCCACTGCCTTAGGCCACCATCCATTCCCAACCTGGGTTTTCAGTCATCAGAACCTAGACCTTATCTCCAATCCCTGCACAGGGGGGAACCTGATGCACAAGTCAGAACCCCTCCTTCCCCATGGCAAGAAACCTTGCTGCTGGCAGTGAGTCAAACCTTCAGTGTAGGAGAAAACGGCATGGCCCATGAGGCCACGCCCATGTGTGAGGGCCGCCTTGGGCACAAACACACATTGTGACCCTCAGCGTGAGTACCTTATTCAAGTAACGCCTCTCAGTGATTGGACCAAGAGCCCGCATATGTGGCTTGCCATGCCCATAGGCACGCAGGACTAACTAGATGGTGTGTGTTCCAGTTGAGGGAACCCACTGCTGTGCTCTAGAGTCCCTCTCCTGGGGGGTCCCCTGTGGCAGAAAACAGTACTCTTCCCTTCCCACAGAATGAACCCAAACACTTGGGAGCTTGGACAATCCCCCGAGAGGAAGGCTCTTCCTCGGCCCCTGAAGCAACCCCTACCCTGAACGGCCACTGTGAACGCAACACCCAGAGACAAAAGCCTGAGCGACTGCCTCCCACTTGCCCTCCTTTGATATCCAGAGGATCTCCCCTCTCGGACTGGAGATCAGGCCTGCCATTACCTTGGCCCCTACCTGAGCCAAGTTTGCTTTTTCAGACATCTGTCCCCACAGCCCTGGCAAACACAGCCTCTAGGCTGGGTCCTCTGGAGCCATACCACAGGACCATGCCTGCTCTCTCCTGGGAAACTCTGTCCATTCCTTTGGCCACACACCTCCAGAATATGAGAAACCTCAAGGCCCCCGAGGACATACCATTACCGGGAGCCTCCCTGCACACACAGGGGCCTTCGGACACAAGCTGAGCTGCTACCTCCATGAAGGCATGCACACAGATGTCAACAGAGATAGAAGGTTGAGCCGGACAGGCCCTTAGGCCCTAATCTCAACTCTTGCTTTGTTTTCCAGGTGTCACTCCTCAGAGGCTTTGGTTCGAAGAACAGGATATGGGGCTTTCCTGAGGCACTGAACAGAACTTCTCTCGTCTCCACATGGGAAGCTTCCTTGTTGGAGCCGTGTCAAACACCTCAGGTTGGAGAATCCTGCAGAGTCCCTGAGCCACCTCCACATTCCAAGGTCTCCCAGGCCACCAAGCCACAGTAGGACTCATCTTCAGGAGAGTCCATTTCAACTCTCCCCTCTGGGTAGCTCACCCAGGAGCCCGCAGATTGAGCCTGCCTTGTCCTGACTAAAGAGTGGGAATATGAGGTGGCGTTCCCAGGCATCCATGCTTAGACACCTGCTCTCCAGTCTTTCCGTATGGGGCCTCCTGGAACCATCCAATAGCACTCGACTTTCGTGCAGAAGGAAACCTTGAGGTTTGGAGTAGTTCACAAATCCCATCGTAGGCAAACCTTCCTGGCCTCATGAGGCCCCCACACCATTCAGGAAGAGGCCATGCTGGACAAAAACTCTAGCCTGAGGCACGTCTCAGAGTTGAAATGACCTCAGTGCAGGAGATCTCGATTCAGCCTCTCAGAGTGGGCCTGCCGTGCCATCGGTCCCAAACCTCACGCTAGCTTGTGTTTTCAGACTTCCTTCCTCACACTCCTGGCAAACAAGCCCTCCGGACTAGGAACTCCAGAACCACAACCCAGCCCAGGGTCTGCCCAAGGGAAGAAAAACGTTTCCCTGTGGGGCTCTCTCCAGAAAACCCAGATGAGGATCAACCTGCTCGGGCCTCGACGGTACCCGAACTGGATAGGCTGCTCTGGGCACTCATGCTCTGTCTGACACAGCCTGAAGCCAGACGTCCAGACAGACAAGGAGACAGCTGGCCGCACACCCAGCACTTCGGACACGCCATGGTCTTATGCCGTCACCTCTTCCTAACCTTGGTTTTCAGATATCTGAACCTAGACATTATATCAATTCTCCACACAGCTGGGTATCGCAAGCACAACACAGAACTCCTCCTTCCCCGTGGCTGTAAAGCTTGCTCTTGGCATGGAGTCACACCTTCAGGGTGGGAGAAACCTTCCTGGTCCCTGATGCCACGCCCAAACTTGAGTGCTGCTTGGGCACAAATTCACACTCTGACCCTCAGCATGAGCCCCATGTCAAAGAAAGGCCTGTCAGGGCCTGGGCCAAGAGCCCGCATATGGGGCTTGCCAAGCCCCTATGCACCCAATCCTCACCAGTGTTTGAGTTTTCCAGTCGCCCCGCCCGTACCTGGGGCTCTGCTCTGGAATCCCTTTCTTGGAGAGACACGTGAGCCAGACAACACTTTTCCACCCTTCCCACAAAATGACCCCAAACTCTTGGGAGCTGGGACAAATCCCCAGAGAGGGATACTCGTCCACAGTCCCTGAGGCCACCCCTCCAATCCACGGCTATCTCGGACACAACATCCAGAGACAAAAGCCTGAAGGAACGCCTCCCACTCGCCCTTGTTTCAGAGGCCCAGGAGCTCCCTCTCGGGCTGTACATCCGGCCTGCCATACCCTAGGCGCCACTCATAAGCTGAGTTTGTGTTTTCAGACTTCTGTGCCCTCAGCCTGGACCCACACAACCGTCAGGCTAGGGCCTCTGGAGCCACAGCGAAAGATTGTGCCTGCCCTCTCCAAAGAAATTGTGCCCAATCCATTGACCACAACCCTACAGGTTAGGGAAAAGCTCCAAGGCCCCTGAGGCCATCAATAGTGTAGGCCACCCTGGACTAAGAGGGGCTCTCTGACACCAGCGAAGCAACTATCTCCACTTAGACTCTCAGACAGTGTCCCCAGAGACAGAAGGTTGAAATGGACAGGCCCCCAGGCCCTAATCTGAACCTTAGCTTTGGTTTCCATGTGTCCGTCCTCAGAGGTCTGTTTTCGTAGACCAGCACACGGGGCTTTTCTGAGGCACCAAACCAAACCTCTCTCGCCTCCACATGGGGAGCTTACTTACTGGGGATGTATCAAACCCTTCAGGTAGGAGAGTTCCGCAGGGCCACTGAACAACCAGCACATTCCAAGGTTTCCATGGACCCAAACGCACATTATGACGCATCCTCAGGAGAGGCCATTTCAACTCAGCCCCCTGGTTAGCGTGCCCCAGAGGCAGCAGATCAAACATATCTTGTGGCTAATGGCCAATGGGAATGCGAGGCATGCTGTACAGGGATCCATCCTTCGAACCGTGCTCTCCAGTCCTTCCGTATGGTATGTCCTGGAGCCATGCAACAGGACTCGAATGTCCCACAGAAGGAAACCTGGTGGTTTGGGGCAACCTCCAAACTCAGCGTGGGAAAACTTCCTTGGCCTCATGAGGCCCCCGCTTCATGAAGGTGCCATCATGGACACATACTCCAGCCTCAGCCAACGTCTGATCCTCAGCCTGACTTCAGATGCAGGAGATTTTGATTCAGCCTCTGCCTAGTGGGCCTGCTCTGCCCTTGGCTCCAATCCTTACTTTAGCTTGTGTTCCTAGACTTCCGTCCTCACACTCCTGGCCCACAAACCCTCCCTTCTGGGAATTCTGGGGCCACAATGAAGCACTCCGCCTGCCTCCCAGGAGAAAAACTTTGTCTATGGTGCTGCCCAGAAACCCCAAATGAGGATCAAACTGCTTGGCCCTCGGCAACACCCCAATTGCATAGGCTACCTTAAACACTGATGCTCTGTCGCAAATAGCCTGAGCCCAGACCTTCCAACAGACACCGACACAGCTGGCTGCACACCCAGCACATTGGACCCGCCACTGCCTTAGGCCACCATCCATTCCCAACCTGGGTTTTCAGTCATCAGAACCTAGACCTTATCTCCAATCCCTGCACAGGGGGGAACCTGATGCACAAGTCAGAACCCCTCCTTCCCCATGGCAAGAAACCTTGCTGCTGGCAGTGAGTCAAACCTTCAGTGTAGGAGAAAACGGCATGGCCCATGAGGCCACGCCCATGTGTGAGGGCCGCCTTGGGCACAAACACACATTGTGACCCTCAGCGTGAGTACCTTATTCAAGTAACGCCTCTCAGTGATTGGACCAAGAGCCCGCATATGTGGCTTGCCATGCCCATAGGCACGCAGGACTAACTAGATGGTGTGTGTTCCAGTTGAGGGAACCCACTGCTGTGCTCTAGAGTCCCTCTCCTGGGGGGTCCCCTGTGGCAGAAAACAGTACTCTTCCCTTCCCACAGAATGAACCCAAACACTTGGGAGCTTGGACAATCCCCCGAGAGGAAGGCTCTTCCTCGGCCCCTGAAGCAACCCCTACCCTGAACGGCCACTGTGAACGCAACACCCAGAGACAAAAGCCTGAGCGACTGCCTCCCACTTGCCCTCCTTTGATATCCAGAGGATCTCCCCTCTCGGACTGGAGATCAGGCCTGCCATTACCTTGGCCCCTACCTGAGCCAAGTTTGCTTTTTCAGACATCTGTCCCCACAGCCCTGGCAAACACAGCCTCTAGGCTGGGTCCTCTGGAGCCATACCACAGGACCATGCCTGCTCTCTCCTGGGAAACTCTGTCCATTCCTTTGGCCACACACCTCCAGAATATGAGAAACCTCAAGGCCCCCGAGGACATACCATTACCGGGAGCCTCCCTGCACACACAGGGGCCTTCGGACACAAGCTGAGCTGCTACCTCCATGAAGGCATGCACACAGATGTCAACAGAGATAGAAGGTTGAGCCGGACAGGCCCTTAGGCCCTAATCTCAACTCTTGCTTTGTTTTCCAGGTGTCACTCCTCAGAGGCTTTGGTTCGAAGAACAGGATATGGGGCTTTCCTGAGGCACTGAACAGAACTTCTCTCGTCTCCACATGGGAAGCTTCCTTGTTGGAGCCGTGTCAAACACCTCAGGTTGGAGAATCCTGCAGAGTCCCTGAGCCACCTCCACATTCCAAGGTCTCCCAGGCCACCAAGCCACAGTAGGACTCATCTTCAGGAGAGACCATTTCAACTCTCCCCTCTGGGTAGCTCACCCAGGAGCCCGCAGATTGAGCCTGCCTTGTCCTGACTAAAGAGTGGGAATATGAGGTGGCGTTCCCAGGCATCCATGCTTAGACACCTGCTCTCCAGTCTTTCCGTATGGGGCCTCCTGGAACCATCCAATAGCACTCGACTTTCGTGCAGAAGGAAACCTTGAGGTTTGGAGTAGTTCACAAATCCCATCGTAGGCAAACCTTCCTGGCCTCATGAGGCCCCCACACCATTCAGGAAGAGGCCATGCTGGACAAAAACTCTAGCCTGAGGCACGTCTCAGAGTTGAAATGACCTCAGTGCAGGAGATCTCGATTCAGCCTCTCAGAGTGGGCCTGCCGTGCCATCGGTCCCAAACCTCACGCTAGCTTGTGTTTTCAGACTTCCTTCCTCACACTCCTGGCAAACAAGCCCTCCGGACTAGGAACTCCAGAACCACAACCCAGCCCAGGGTCTGCCCAAGGGAAGAAAAACGTTTCCCTGTGGGGCTCTCTCCAGAAAACCCAGATGAGGATCAACCTGCTCGGGCCTCGACGGTACCCGAACTGGATAGGCTGCTCTGGGCACTCATGCTCTGTCTGACACAGCCTGAAGCCAGACGTCCAGACAGACAAGGAGACAGCTGGCCGCACACCCAGCACTTCGGACACGCCATGGTCTTATGCCGTCACCTCTTCCTAACCTTGGTTTTCAGATATCTGAACCTAGACATTATATCAATTCTCCACACAGCTGGGTATCGCAAGCACAACACAGAACTCCTCCTTCCCCGTGGCTGTAAAGCTTGCTCTTGGCATGGAGTCACACCTTCAGGGTGGGAGAAACCTTCCTGGTCCCTGATGCCACGCCCAAACTTGAGTGCTGCTTGGGCACAAATTCACACTCTGACCCTCAGCATGAGCCCCATGTCAAAGAAAGGCCTGTCAGGGCCTGGGCCAAGAGCCCGCATATGGGGCTTGCCAAGCCCCTATGCACCCAATCCTCACCAGTGTTTGAGTTTTCCAGTCGCCCCGCCCGTACCTGGGGCTCTGCTCTGGAATCCCTTTCTTGGAGAGACACGTGAGCCAGACAACACTTTTCCACCCTTCCCACAAAATGACCCCAAACTCTTGGGAGCTGGGACAAATCCCCAGAGAGGGATACTCGTCCACAGTCCCTGAGGCCACCCCTCCAATCCACGGCTATCTCGGACACAACATCCAGAGACAAAAGCCTGAAGGAACGCCTCCCACTCGCCCTTGTTTCAGAGGCCCAGGAGCTCCCTCTCGGGCTGTACATCCGGCCTGCCATACCCTAGGCGCCACTCATAAGCTGAGTTTGTGTTTTCAGACTTCTGTGCCCTCAGCCTGGACCCACACAACCGTCAGGCTAGGGCCTCTGGAGCCACAGCGAAAGATTGTGCCTGCCCTCTCCAAAGAAATTGTGCCCAATCCATTGACCACAACCCTACAGGTTAGGGAAAAGCTCCAAGGCGCCTGAGGCCATCAATAGTGTAGGCCACCCTGGACTAAGAGGGGCTCTCTGACACCAGCGAAGCAACTATCTCCACTTAGACTCTCAGACAGTGTCCCCAGAGACAGAAGGTTGAAATGGACAGGCCCCCAGGCCCTAATCTGAACCTTAGCTTTGGTTTCCATGTGTCCGTCCTCAGAGGTCTGTTTTCGTAGACCAGCACACGGGGCTTTTCTGAGGCACCAAACCAAACCTCTCTCGCCTCCACATGGGGAGCTTACTTACTGGGGATGTATCAAACCCTTCAGGTAGGAGAGTTCCGCAGGGCCACTGAACAACCAGCACATTCCAAGGTTTCCATGGACCCAAACGCACATTATGACGCATCCTCAGGAGAGGCCATTTCAACTCAGCCCCCTGGTTAGCGTGCCCCAGAGGCAGCAGATCAAACATATCTTGTGGCTAATGGCCAATGGGAATGCGAGGCATGCTGTACAGGGATCCATCCTTCGAACCGTGCTCTCCAGTCCTTCCGTATGGTATGTCCTGGAGCCATGCAACAGGACTCGAATGTCCCACAGAAGGAAACCTGGTGGTTTGGGGCAACCTCCAAACTCAGCGTGGGAAAACTTCCTTGGCCTCATGAGGCCCCCGCTTCATGAAGGTGCCATCATGGACACATACTCCAGCCTCAGCCAACGTCTGATCCTCAGCCTGACTTCAGATGCAGGAGATTTTGATTCAGCCTCTGCCTAGTGGGCCTGCTCTGCCCTTGGCTCCAATCCTTACTTTAGCTTGTGTTCCTAGACTTCCGTCCTCACACTCCTGGCCCACAAACCCTCCCTTCTGCGAATTCTGGGGCCACAATGAAGCACTCCGCCTGCCTCCCAGGAGAAAAACTTTGTCTATGGTGCTGCCCAGAAACCCCAAATGAGGATCAAACTGCTTGGCCCTCGGCAACACCCCAATTGCATAGGCTACCTTAAACACTGATGCTCTGTCGCAAATAGCCTGAGCCCAGACCTTCCAACAGACACCGACACAGCTGGCTGCACACCCAGCACATTGGACCCGCCACTGCCTTAGGCCACCATCCATTCCCAACCTGGGTTTTCAGTCATCAGAACCTAGACCTTATCTCCAATCCCTGCACAGGGGGGAACCTGATGCACAAGTCAGAACCCCTCCTTCCCCATGGCAAGAAACCTTGCTGCTGGCAGTGAGTCAAACCTTCAGTGTAGGAGAAAACGGCATGGCCCATGAGGCCACGCCCATGTGTGAGGGCCGCCTTGGGCACAAACACACATTGTGACCCTCAGCGTGAGTACCTTATTCAAGTAACGCCTCTCAGTGATTGGACCAAGAGCCCGCATATGTGGCTTGCCATGCCCATAGGCACGCAGGACTAACTAGATGGTGTGTGTTCCAGTTGAGGGAACCCACTGCTGTGCTCTAGAGTCCCTCTCCTGGGGGGTCCCCTGTGGCAGAAAACAGTACTCTTCCCTTCCCACAGAATGAACCCAAACACTTGGGAGCTTGGACAATCCCCCGAGAGGAAGGCTCTTCCTCGGCCCCTGAAGCAACCCCTACCCTGAACGGCCACTGTGAACGCAACACCCAGAGACAAAAGCCTGAGCGACTGCCTCCCACTTGCCCTCCTTTGATATCCAGAGGATCTCCCCTCTCGGACTGGAGATCAGGCCTGCCATTACCTTGGCCCCTACCTGAGCCAAGTTTGCTTTTTCAGACATCTGTCCCCACAGCCCTGGCAAACACAGCCTCTAGGCTGGGTCCTCTGGAGCCATACCACAGGACCATGCCTGCTCTCTCCTGGGAAACTCTGTCCATTCCTTTGGCCACACACCTCCAGAATATGAGAAACCTCAAGGCCCCCGAGGACATACCATTACCGGGAGCCTCCCTGCACACACAGGGGCCTTCGGACACAAGCTGAGCTGCTACCTCCATGAAGGCATGCACACAGATGTCAACAGAGATAGAAGGTTGAGCCGGACAGGCCCTTAGGCCCTAATCTCAACTCTTGCTTTGTTTTCCAGGTGTCACTCCTCAGAGGCTTTGGTTCGAAGAACAGGATATGGGGCTTTCCTGAGGCACTGAACAGAACTTCTCTCGTCTCCACATGGGAAGCTTCCTTGTTGGAGCCGTGTCAAACACCTCAGGTTGGAGAATCCTGCAGAGTCCCTGAGCCACCTCCACATTCCAAGGTCTCCCAGGCCACCAAGCCACAGTAGGACTCATCTTCAGGAGAGTCCATTTCAACTCTCCCCTCTGGGTAGCTCACCCAGGAGCCCGCAGATTGAGCCTGCCTTGTCCTGACTAAAGAGTGGGAATATGAGGTGGCGTTCCCAGGCATCCATGCTTAGACACCTGCTCTCCAGTCTTTCCGTATGGGGCCTCCTGGAACCATCCAATAGCACTCGACTTTCGTGCAGAAGGAAACCTTGAGGTTTGGAGTAGTTCACAAATCCCATCGTAGGCAAACCTTCCTGGCCTCATGAGGCCCCCACACCATTCAGGAAGAGGCCATGCTGGACAAAAACTCTAGCCTGAGGCACGTCTCAGAGTTGAAATGACCTCAGTGCAGGAGATCTCGATTCAGCCTCTCAGAGTGGGCCTGCCGTGCCATCGGTCCCAAACCTCACGCTAGCTTGTGTTTTCAGACTTCCTTCCTCACACTCCTGGCAAACAAGCCCTCCGGACTAGGAACTCCAGAACCACAACCCAGCCCAGGGTCTGCCCAAGGGAAGAAAAACGTTTCCCTGTGGGGCTCTCTCCAGAAATCCCAGATGAGGATCAACCTGCTCGGGCCTCGACGGTACCCGAACTGGATAGGCTGCTCTGGGCACTCATGCTCTGTCTGACACAGCCTGAAGCCAGACGTCCAGACAGACAAGGAGACAGCTGGCCGCACACCCAGCACTTCGGACACGCCATGGTCTTATGCCGTCACCTCTTCCTAACCTTGGTTTTCAGATATCTGAACCTAGACATTATATCAATTCTCCACACAGCTGGGTATCGCAAGCACAACACAGAACTCCTCCTTCCCCGTGGCTGTAAAGCTTGCTCTTGGCATGGAGTCACACCTTCAGGGTGGGAGAAACCTTCCTGGTCCCTGATGCCACGCCCAAACTTGAGTGCTGCTTGGGCACAAATTCACACTCTGACCCTCAGCATGAGCCCCATGTCAAAGAAAGGCCTGTCAGGGCCTGGGCCAAGAGCCCGCATATGGGGCTTGCCAAGCCCCTATGCACCCAATCCTCACCAGTGTTTGAGTTTTCCAGTCGCCCCGCCCGTACCTGGGGCTCTGCTCTGGAATCCCTTTCTTGGAGAGACACGTGAGCCAGACAACACTTTTCCACCCTTCCCACAAAATGACCCCAAACTCTTGGGAGCTGGGACAAATCCCCAGAGAGGGATACTCGTCCACAGTCCCTGAGGCCACCCCTCCAATCCACGGCTATCTCGGACACAACATCCAGAGACAAAAGCCTGAAGGAACGCCTCCCACTCGCCCTTGTTTCAGAGGCCCAGGAGCTCCCTCTCGGGCTGTACATCCGGCCTGCCATACCCTAGGCGCCACTCATAAGCTGAGTTTGTGTTTTCAGACTTCTGTGCCCTCAGCCTGGACCCACACAACCGTCAGGCTAGGGCCTCTGGAGCCACAGCGAAAGATTGTGCCTGCCCTCTCCAAAGAAATTGTGCCCAATCCATTGACCACAACCCTACAGGTTAGGGAAAAGCTCCAAGGCGCCTGAGGCCATCAATAGTGTAGGCCACCCTGGACTAAGAGGGGCTCTCTGACACCAGCGAAGCAACTATCTCCACTTAGACTCTCAGACAGTGTCCCCAGAGACAGAAGGTTGAAATGGACAGGCCCCCAGGCCCTAATCTGAACCTTAGCTTTGGTTTCCATGTGTCCGTCCTCAGAGGTCTGTTTTCGTAGACCAGCACACGGGGCTTTTCTGAGGCACCAAACCAAACCTCTCTCGCCTCCACATGGGGAGCTTACTTACTGGGGATGTATCAAACCCTTCAGGTAGGAGAGTTCCGCAGGGCCACTGAACAACCAGCACATTCCAAGGTTTCCATGGACCCAAACGCACATTATGACGCATCCTCAGGAGAGGCCATTTCAACTCAGCCCCCTGGTTAGCGTGCCCCAGAGGCAGCAGATCAAACATATCTTGTGGCTAATGGCCAATGGGAATGCGAGGCATGCTGTACAGGGATCCATCCTTCGAACCGTGCTCTCCAGTCCTTCCGTATGGTATGTCCTGGAGCCATGCAACAGGACTCGAATGTCCCACAGAAGGAAACCTGGTGGTTTGGGGCAACCTCCAAACTCAGCGTGGGAAAACTTCCTTGGCCTCATGAGGCCCCCGCTTCATGAAGGTGCCATCATGGACACATACTCCAGCCTCAGCCAACGTCTGATCCTCAGCCTGACTTCAGATGCAGGAGATTTTGATTCAGCCTCTGCCTAGTGGGCCTGCTCTGCCCTTGGCTCCAATCCTTACTTTAGCTTGTGTTCCTAGACTTCCGTCCTCACACTCCTGGCCCACAAACCCTCCCTTCTGCGAATTCTGGGGCCACAATGAAGCACTCCGCCTGCCTCCCAGGAGAAAAACTTTGTCTATGGTGCTGCCCAGAAACCCCAAATGAGGATCAAACTGCTTGGCCCTCGGCAACACCCCAATTGCATAGGCTACCTTAAACACTGATGCTCTGTCGCAAATAGCCTGAGCCCAGACCTTCCAACAGACACCGACACAGCTGGCTGCACACCCAGCACATTGGACCCGCCACTGCCTTAGGCCACCATCCATTCCCAACCTGGGTTTTCAGTCATCAGAACCTAGACCTTATCTCCAATCCCTGCACAGGGGGGAACCTGATGCACAAGTCAGAACCCCTCCTTCCCCATGGCAAGAAACCTTGCTGCTGGCAGTGAGTCAAACCTTCAGTGTAGGAGAAAACGGCATGGCCCATGAGGCCACGCCCATGTGTGAGGGCCGCCTTGGGCACAAACACACATTGTGACCCTCAGCGTGAGTACCTTATTCAAGTAACGCCTCTCAGTGATTGGACCAAGAGCCCGCATATGTGGCTTGCCATGCCCATAGGCACGCAGGACTAACTAGATGGTGTGTGTTCCAGTTGAGGGAACCCACTGCTGTGCTCTAGAGTCCCTCTCCTGGGGGGTCCCCTGTGGCAGAAAACAGTACTCTTCCCTTCCCACAGAATGAACCCAAACACTTGGGAGCTTGGACAATCCCCCGAGAGGAAGGCTCTTCCTCGGCCCCTGAAGCAACCCCTACCCTGAACGGCCACTGTGAACGCAACACCCAGAGACAAAAGCCTGAGCGACTGCCTCCCACTTGCCCTCCTTTGATATCCAGAGGATCTCCCCTCTCGGACTGGAGATCAGGCCTGCCATTACCTTGGCCCCTACCTGAGCCAAGTTTGCTTTTTCAGACATCTGTCCCCACAGCCCTGGCAAACACAGCCTCTAGGCTGGGTCCTCTGGAGCCATACCACAGGACCATGCCTGCTCTCTCCTGGGAAACTCTGTCCATTCCTTTGGCCACACACCTCCAGAATATGAGAAACCTCAAGGCCCCCGAGGACATACCATTACCGGGAGCCTCCCTGCACACACAGGGGCCTTCGGACACAAGCTGAGCTGCTACCTCCATGAAGGCATGCACACAGATGTCAACAGAGATAGAAGGTTGAGCCGGACAGGCCCTTAGGCCCTAATCTCAACTCTTGCTTTGTTTTCCAGGTGTCACTCCTCAGAGGCTTTGGTTCGAAGAACAGGATATGGGGCTTTCCTGAGGCACTGAACAGAACTTCTCTCGTCTCCACATGGGAAGCTTCCTTGTTGGAGCCGTGTCAAACACCTCAGGTTGGAGAATCCTGCAGAGTCCCTGAGCCACCTCCACATTCCAAGGTCTCCCAGGCCACCAAGCCACAGTAGGACTCATCTTCAGGAGAGTCCATTTCAACTCTCCCCTCTGGGTAGCTCACCCAGGAGCCCGCAGATTGAGCCTGCCTTGTCCTGACTAAAGAGTGGGAATATGAGGTGGCGTTCCCAGGCATCCATGCTTAGACACCTGCTCTCCAGTCTTTCCGTATGGGGCCTCCTGGAACCATCCAATAGCACTCGACTTTCGTGCAGAAGGAAACCTTGAGGTTTGGAGTAGTTCACAAATCCCATCGTAGGCAAACCTTCCTGGCCTCATGAGGCCCCCACACCATTCAGGAAGAGGCCATGCTGGACAAAAACTCTAGCCTGAGGCACGTCTCAGAGTTGAAATGACCTCAGTGCAGGAGATCTCGATTCAGCCTCTCAGAGTGGGCCTGCCGTGCCATCGGTCCCAAACCTCACGCTAGCTTGTGTTTTCAGACTTCCTTCCTCACACTCCTGGCAAACAAGCCCTCCGGACTAGGAACTCCAGAACCACAACCCAGCCCAGGGTCTGCCCAAGGGAAGAAAAACGTTTCCCTGTGGGGCTCTCTCCAGAAATCCCAGATGAGGATCAACCTGCTCGGGCCTCGACGGTACCCGAACTGGATAGGCTGCTCTGGGCACTCATGCTCTGTCTGACACAGCCTGAAGCCAGACGTCCAGACAGACAAGGAGACAGCTGGCCGCACACCCAGCACTTCGGACACGCCATGGTCTTATGCCGTCACCTCTTCCTAACCTTGGTTTTCAGATATCTGAACCTAGACATTATATCAATTCTCCACACAGCTGGGTATCGCAAGCACAACACAGAACTCCTCCTTCCCCGTGGCTGTAAAGCTTGCTCTTGGCATGGAGTCACACCTTCAGGGTGGGAGAAACCTTCCTGGTCCCTGATGCCACGCCCAAACTTGAGTGCTGCTTGGGCACAAATTCACACTCTGACCCTCAGCATGAGCCCCATGTCAAAGAAAGGCCTGTCAGGGCCTGGGCCAAGAGCCCGCATATGGGGCTTGCCAAGCCCCTATGCACCCAATCCTCACCAGTGTTTGAGTTTTCCAGTCGCCCCGCCCATACCTGGGGCTCTGCTCTGGAATCCCTTTCTTGGAGAGACACGTGAGCCAGACAACACTTTTCCACCCTTCCCACAAAATGACCCCAAACTCTTGGGAGCTGGGACAAATCCGCAGAGAGGGATACTCGTCCACAGTCCCTGAGGCCACCCCTCCAATCCACGGCTATCTCGGACACAACATCCAGAGACAAAAGCCTGAAGGAACGCCTCCCACTCGCCCTTGTTTCAGAGGCCCAGGAGCTCCCTCTCGGGCTGTACATCCGGCCTGCCATACCCTAGGCGCCACTCATAAGCTGAGTTTGTGTTTTCAGACTTCTGTGCCCTCAGCCTGGACCCACACAACCGTCAGGCTAGGGCCTCTGGAGCCACAGCGAAAGATTGTGCCTGCCCTCTCCAAAGAAATTGTGCCCAATCCATTGACCACAACCCTACAGGTTAGGGAAAAGCTCCAAGGCGCCTGAGGCCATCAATAGTGTAGGCCACCCTGGACTAAGAGGGGCTCTCTGACACCAGCGAAGCAACTATCTCCACTTAGACTCTCAGACAGTGTCCCCAGAGACAGAAGGTTGAAATGGACAGGCCCCCAGGCCCTAATCTGAACCTTAGCTTTGGTTTCCATGTGTCCGTCCTCAGAGGTCTGTTTTCGTAGACCAGCACACGGGGCTTTTCTGAGGCACCAAACCAAACCTCTCTCGCCTCCACATGGGGAGCTTACTTACTGGGGATGTATCAAACCCTTCAGGTAGGAGAGTTCCGCAGGGCCACTGAACAACCAGCACATTCCAAGGTTTCCATGGACCCAAACGCACATTATGACGCATCCTCAGGAGAGGCCATTTCAACTCAGCCCCCTGGTTAGCGTGCCCCAGAGGCAGCAGATCAAACATATCTTGTGGCTAATGGCCAATGGGAATGCGAGGCATGCTGTACAGGGATCCATCCTTCGAACCGTGCTCTCCAGTCCTTCCGTATGGTATGTCCTGGAGCCATGCAACAGGACTCGAATGTCCCACAGAAGGAAACCTGGTGGTTTGGGGCAACCTCCAAACTCAGCGTGGGAAAACTTCCTTGGCCTCATGAGGCCCCCGCTTCATGAAGGTGCCATCATGGACACATACTCCAGCCTCAGCCAACGTCTGATCCTCAGCCTGACTTCAGATGCAGGAGATTTTGATTCAGCCTCTGCCTAGTGGGCCTGCTCTGCCCTTGGCTCCAATCCTCACTTTAGCTTGTGTTCCTAGACTTCCGTCCTCACACTCCTGGCCCACAAACCCTCCCTTCTGCGAATTCTGGGGCCACAATGAAGCACTCCGCCTGCCTCCCAGGAGAAAAACTTTGTCTATGGTGCTGCCCAGAAACCCCAAATGAGGATCAAACTGCTTGGCCCTCGGCAACACCCCAATTGCATAGGCTACCTTAAACACTGATGCTCTGTCGCAAATAGCCTGAGCCCAGACCTTCCAACAGACACCGACACAGCTGGCTGCACACCCAGCACATTGGACCCGCCACTGCCTTAGGCCACCATCCATTCCCAACCTGGGTTTTCAGTCATCAGAACCTAGACCTTATCTCCAATCCCTGCACAGGGGGGAACCTGATGCACAAGTCAGAACCCCTCCTTCCCCATGGCAAGAAACCTTGCTGCTGGCAGTGAGTCAAACCTTCAGTGTAGGAGAAAACGGCATGGCCCATGAGGCCACGCCCATGTGTGAGGGCCGCCTTGGGCACAAACACACATTGTGACCCTCAGCGTGAGTACCTTATTCAAGTAACGCCTCTCAGTGATTGGACCAAGAGCCCGCATATGTGGCTTGCCATGCCCATAGGAACGCAGGACTAACTAGATGGTGTGTGTTCCAGTTGAGGGAACCCACTGCTGTGCTCTAGAGTCCCTCTCCTGGGGGGTCCCCTGTGGCAGAAAACAGTACTCTTCCCTTCCCACAGAATGAACCCAAACACTTGGGAGCTTGGACAATCCCCCGAGAGGAAGGCTCTTCCTCGGCCCCTGAAGCAACCCCTACCCTGAACGGCCACTGTGAACGCAACACCCAGAGACAAAAGCCTGAGCGACTGCCTCCCACTTGCCCTCCTTTGATATCCAGAGGATCTCCCCTCTCGGACTGGAGATCAGGCCTGCCATTACCTTGGCCCCTACCTGAGCCAAGTTTTCTTTTTCAGACATCTGTCCCCACAGCCCTGGCAAACACAGCCTCTAGGCTGGGTCCTCTGGAGCCATACCACAGGACCATGCCTGCTCTCTCCTGGGAAACTCTGTCCATTCCTTTGGCCACACACCTCCAGAATATGAGAAACCTCAAGGCCCCCGAGGACATACCATTACCGGGAGCCTCCCTGCACACACAGGGGCCTTCGGACACAAGCGGAGCTGCTACCTCCATGAAGGCATGCACACAGATGTCAACAGAGATAGAAGGTTGAGCCGGACAGGCCCTTAGGCCCTAATCTCAACTCTTGCTTTGTTTTCCAGGTGTCACTCCTCAGAGGCTTTGGTTCGAAGAACAGGATATGGGGCTTTCCTGAGGCACTGAACAGAACTTCTCTCGTCTCCACATGGGAAGCTTCCTTGTTGGAGCCGTGTCAAACACCTCAGGTTGGAGAATCCTGCAGAGTCCCTGAGCCACCTCCACATTCCAAGGTCTCCCAGGCCACCAAGCCACAGTAGGACTCATCTTCAGGAGAGTCCATTTCAACTCTCCCCTCTGGGTAGCTCACCCAGGAGCCCGCAGATTGAGCCTGCCTTGTCCTGACTAAAGAGTGGGAATATGAGGTGGCGTTCCCAGGCATCCATGCTTAGACACCTGCTCTCGAGTCTTTCCGTGTGGGGCCTCCTGGAACCATCCAATAGCACTCGACTTTCGTGCAGAAGGAAACCTTGAGGTTTGGAGTAGTTCACAAATCCCATCGTAGGCAAACCTTCCTGGCCTCATGAGGCCCCCACACCATTCAGGAAGAGGCCATGCTGGACAAAAACTCTAGCCTGAGGCACGTCTCAGAGTTGAAATGACCTCAGTGCAGGAGATCTCGATTCAGCCTCTGAGAGTGGGCCTGCCGTGCCATCGGTCCCAAACCTCACGCTAGCTTGTGTTTTCAGACTTCCTTCCTCACACTCCTGGCAAACAAGCCCTCCGGACTAGGAACTCCAGAACCACAACCCAGCCCAGGGTCTGCCCAAGGGAAGAAAAACGTTTCCCTGTGGGGCTCTCTCCAGAAAACCCAGATGAGGATCAACCTGCTCGGGCCTCGACGGTACCCGAACTGGATAGGCTGCTCTGGGCACTCATGCTCTGTCTGACACAGCCTGAAGCCAGACGTCCAGACAGACAAGGAGACAGCTGGCCGCACACCCAGCACTTCGGACACGCCATGGTCTTATGCCGTCACCTCTTCCTAACCTTGGTTTTCAGATATCTGAACCTAGACATTATATCAATTCTCCACACAGCTGGGTATCGCAAGCACAACACAGAACTCCTCCTTCCCCGTGGCTGTAAAGCTTGCTCTTGGCATGGAGTCACACCTTCAGGGTGGGAGAAACCTTCCTGGTCCCTGATGCCACGCCCAAACTTGAGTGCTGCTTGGGCACAAATTCACACTCTGACCCTCAGCATGAGCCCCATGTCAAAGAAAGGCCTGTCAGGGCCTGGGCCAAGAGCCCGCATATGGGGCTTGCCAAGCCCCTATGCACCCAATCCTCACCAGTGTTTGAGTTTTCAAGTCGCCCCGCCCGTACCTGGGGCTCTGCTCTGGAATCCCTTTCTTGGAGAGACACGTGAGCCAGACAACACTTTTCCACCCTTCCCACAAAATGACCCCAAACTCTTGGGAGCTGGGACAAATCCCCAGAGAGGGATACTCGTCCACAGTCCCTGAGGCCACCCCTCCAATCCACGGCTATCTCGGACACAACAACCAGAGACAAAAGCCTGAAGGAACGCCTCCCACTCGCCCTTGTTTCAGAGGCCCAGGAGCTCCCTCTCGGGCTGTACATCCGGCCTGCCATACCCTAGGCGCCACTCATAAGCTGAGTTTGTGTTTTCAGACTTCTGTGCCCTCAGCCTGGACCCACACAACCGCCAGGCTAGGGCCTCTGGAGCCACAGCGAAAGATTGTGCCTGCCCTCTCCAAGGAAATTGTGCCCAATCCATTGACCACAACCCTACAGGTTAGGGAAAAGCTCCAAGGCCCCTGAGGCCATCAATAGTGTAGGCCACCCTGGACTAAGAGGGGCTCTCTGACACCAGCGGAGCAACTATCTCCACTTAGACTCTCAGACAGTGTCCCCAGAGACAGAAGGTTGAAATGGACAGGCCCCCAGGCCCTAATCTGAACATTAGCTTTGGTTTCCATGTGTCCGTCCTCAGAGGTCTGTTTTCGTAGACCAGCACACGGGGCTTTTCTGAGGCACCAAACCAAACCTCTCTCGCCTCCACATGGGGAGCTTACTTACTGGGGATGTATCAAACCCTTCAGGTAGGAGAGTTCCGCAGGGCCACTGAACAACCAGCACATTCCAAGGTTTCCATGGACCCAAACGCACATTATGACGCATCCTCAGGAGAGGCCATTTCAACTCAGCCCCCTGGTTAGCGTGCCCCAGAGGCAGCAGATCAAACATATCTTGTGGCTAATGGCCAATGGGAATGCGAGGCATGCTGTACAGGGATCCATCCTTCGAACCGTGCTCTCCAGTCCTTCCGTATGATATGTCCTGGAGCCATGCAACAGGACTCGAATGTCCCACAGAAGGAAACCTGGTGGTTTGGTGCAACCTCCAAACTCAGCGTGGGAAAACTTCCTTGGCCTCATGAGGCCCCCGCTTCATGAAGGTGTCATCATGGACACATACTCCAGCCTCAGCCAACGTCTGATCCTCAGCCTGACTTCAGATGCAGGAGATTTTGATTCAGCCTCTGCCTAGTGGGCCTGCTCTGCCCTTGGCTCCAATCCTCACTTTAGCTTGTGTTCCTAGACTTCCGTCCTCACACTCCTGGCCCACAAACCCTCCCTTCTGGGAATTCTGGGGCCACAATGAAGCACTCCGCCTGCCTCCCAGGAGAAAAACTTTGTCTATGGTGCTGCCCAGAAACCCCAAATGAGGATCAAACTGCTTGGCCCTCGGCAACACCCCAATTGCATAGGCTACCCTAAACACTGATGCTCTGTCGCAAATTGCCTGAGCCCAGACCTTCCAACAGACACCGACACAGCTGGCTGCACACCCAGCACATTGGACCCGCCACTGCCTTAGGCCACCATCCATTCCCAACCTGGGTTTTCAGTCATCAGAACCTAGACCTTATCTCCAAACCCCCACAGGGGGGAACCTGATGCACAAGTCAGAACCCCTCCTTCCCCATGGCAAGAAACCTTGCTGCTGGCAGTGAGTCAAACCTTCAGTGTAGGAGAAAACGGCATGGCCCATGAGGCCACGCCCATGTGTGAGGGCCGCCTTGGGCACAAACACACATTGTGACCCTCAGCGTGAGTACCTTATTCAAGTAACGCCTCTCAGTGATTGGACCAAGAGCCCGCATATGTGGCTTGCCATGCCCATAGGCACGCAGGACTAACTAGATGGTGTGTGTTCCAGTTGAGGGAACCCACTGCTGTGCTCTAGAGTCCCTCTCCTGGGGGGTCCCCTGTGGCAGAAAACAGTACTCTTCCCTTCCCACAGAATGAACCCAAACACTTGGGAGCTTGGACAATCCCCCGAGAGGAAGGCTCTTCCTCGGCCCCTGAAGCAACCCCTACCCTGAACGGCCACTGTGAACGCAACACCCAGAGACAAAAGCCTGAGCGACTGCCTCCCACTTGCCCTCCTTTGATATCCAGAGGATCTCCCCTCTCGGACTGGAGATCAGGCCTGCCATTACCTTGGCCCCTACCTGAGCCAAGTTTGCTTTTTCAGACATCTGTCCCCACAGCCCTGGCAAACACAGCCTCTAGGCTGGGTCCTCTGGAGCCATACCACAGGACCATGCCTGCTCTCTCCTGGGAAACTCTGTCCATTCCTTTGGCCACACACCTCCAGAATATGAGAAACCTCAAGGCCCCCGAGGACATACCATTACCGGGAGCCTCCCTGCACACACAGGGGCCTTCGGACACAAGCTGAGCTGCTACCTCCATGAAGGCATGCACACAGATGTCAACAGAGATAGAAGGTTGAGCCGGACAGGCCCTTAGGCCCTAATCTCAACTCTTGCTTTGTTTTCCAGGTGTCACTCCTCAGAGGCTTTGGTTCGAAGAACAGGATATGGGGCTTTCCTGAGGCACTGAACAGAACTTCTCTCGTCTCCACATGGGAAGCTTCCTTGTTGGAGCCGTGTCAAACACCTCAGGTTGGAGAATCCTGCAGAGTCCCTGAGCCACCTCCACATTCCAAGGTCTCCCAGGCCACCAAGCCACAGTAGGACTCATCTTCAGGAGAGTCCATTTCAACTCTCCCCTCTGGGTAGCTCACCCAGGAGCCCGCAGATTGAGCCTGCCTTGTCCTGACTAAAGAGTGGGAATATGAGGTGGCGTTCCCAGGCATCCATGCTTAGACACCTGCTCTCGAGTCTTTCCGTATGGGGCCTCCTGGAACCATCCAATAGCACTCGACTTTCGTGCAGAAGGAAACCTTGAGGTTTGGAGTAGTTCACAAATCCCATCGTAGGCAAACCTTCCTGGCCTCATGAGGCCCCCACACCATTCAGGAAGAGGCCATGCTGGACAAAAACTCTAGCCTGAGGCACGTCTCAGAGTTGAAATGACCTCAGTGCAGGAGATCTCGATTCAGCCTCTCAGAGTGGGCCTGCCGTGCCATCGGTCCCAAACCTCACGCTAGCTTGTGTTTTCAGACTTCCTTCCTCACACTCCTGGCAAACAAGCCCTCCGGACTAGGAACTCCAGAACCACAACCCAGCCCAGGGTCTGCCCAAGGGAAGAAAAACGTTTCCCTGTGGGGCTCTCTCCAGAAATCCCAGATGAGGATCAACCTGCTCGGGCCTCGACGGTACCCGAACTGGATAGGCTGCTCTGGGCACTCATGCTCTGTCTGACACAGCCTGAAGCCAGACGTCCAGACAGACAAGGAGACAGCTGGCCGCACACCCAGCACTTCGGACACGCCATGGTCTTATGCCGTCACCTCTTCCTAACCTTGGTTTTCAGATATCTGAACGTAGACATTATATCAATTCTCCACACAGCTGGGTATCGCAAGCACAACACAGAACTCCTCCTTCCCCGTGGCTGTAAAGCTTGCTCTTGGCATGGAGTCACACCTTCAGGGTGGGAGAAACCTTCCTGGTCCCTGATGCCACGCCCAAACTTGAGTGCTGCTTGGGCACAAATTCACACTCTGACCCTCAGCATGAGCCCCATGTCAAAGAAAGGCCTGTCAGGGCCTGGGCCAAGAGCCCGCATATGGGGCTTGCCAAGCCCCTATGCACCCAATCCTCACCAGTGTTTGAGTTTTCCAGTCGCCCCGCCCGTACCTGGGGCTCTGCTCTGGAATCCCTTTCTTGGAGAGACACGTGAGCCAGACAACACTTTTCCACCCTTCCCACAAAATGACCCCAAACTCTTGGGAGCTGGGACAAATCCCCAGAGAGGGATACTCGTCCACAGTCCCTGAGGCCACCCCTCCAATCCACGGCTATCTCGGACACAACATCCAGAGACAAAAGCCTGAAGGAACGCCTCCCACTCGCCCTTGTTTCAGAGGCCCAGGAGCTCCCTCTCGGGCTGTACATCCGGCCTGCCATACCCTAGGCGCCACTCATAAGCTGAGTTTGTGTTTTCAGACTTCTGTGCCCTCAGCCTGGACCCACACAACCGTCAGGCTAGGGCCTCTGGAGCCACAGCAAAAGATTGTGCCTGCCCTCTCCAAGGAAATTGTGCCCAATCCATTGACCACAACCCTACAGGTTAGGGAAAAGCTCCAAGGCCCCTGAGGCCATCAATAGTGTAGGCCACCCTGGACTAAGAGGGGCTCTCTGACACCAGCGAAGCAACTATCTCCACTTAGACTCTCAGACAGTGTCCCCAGAGACAGAAGGTTGAAATGGACAGGCCCCCAGGCCCTAATCTGAACCTTAGCTTTGGTTTCCATGTGTCCGTCCTCAGAGGTCTGTTTTCGTAGACCAGCACACGGGGCTTTTCTGAGGCACCAAACCAAACCTCTCTCGCCTCCACATGGGGAGCTTACTTACTGGGGATGTATCAAACCCTTCAGGTAGGAGAGTTCCGCAGGGCCACTGAACAACCAGCACATTCCAAGGTTTCCATGGACCCAAACGCACATTATGACGCATCCTCAGGAGAGGCCATTTCAACTCAGCCCCCTGGTTAGCGTGCCCCAGAGGCAGCAGATCAAACATATCTTGTGGCTAATGGTCAATGGGAATGCGAGGCATGCTGTACAGGGATCCATCCTTCGAACCGTGCTCTCCAGTCCTTCCGTATGGTATGTCCTGGAGCCATGCAACAGGACTCGAATGTCCCACAGAAGGAAACCTGGTGGTTTGGGGCAACCTCCAAACTCAGCGTGGGAAAACTTCCTTGGCCTCATGAGGCCCCCGCTTCATGAAGGTGCCATCATGGACACATACTCCAGCCTCAGCCAACGTCTGATCCTCAGCCTGACTTCAGATGCAGGAGATTTTGATTCAGCCTCTGCCTAGTGGGCCTGCTCTGCCCTTGGCTCCAATCCTTACTTTAGCTTGTGTTCCTAGACTTCCGTCCTCACACTCCTGGCCCACAAACCCTCCCTTCTGGGAATTCTGGGGCCACAATGAAGCACTCCGCCTGCCTCCCAGGAGAAAAACTTTGTCTATGGTGCTGCCCAGAAACCCCAAATGAGGATCAAACTGCTTGGCCCTCGGCAACACCCCAATTGCATAGGCTACCTTAAACACTGATGCTCTGTCGCAAATTGCCTGAGCCCAGACCTTCCAACAGACACCGACACAGCTGGCTGCACACCCAGCACATTGGACCCGCCACTGCCTTAGGCCACCATCCATTCCCAACCTGGGTTTTCAGTCATCAGAACCTAGACCTTATCTCCAATCCCTGCACAGGGGGGAACCTGATGCACAAGTCAGAACCCCTCCTTCCCCATGGCAAGAAACCTTGCTGCTGGCAGTGAGTCAAACCTTCAGTGTAGGAGAAAACGGCATGGCCCATGAGGCCACGCCCATGTGTGAGGGCCGCCTTGGGCACAAACACACATTGTGACCCTCAGCGTGAGTACCTTATTCAAGTAACGCCTCTCAGTGATTGGACCAAGAGCCCGCATATGTGGCTTGCCATGCCCATAGGCACGCAGGACTAACTAGATGGTGTGTGTTCCAGTTGAGGGAACCCACTGCTGTGCTCTAGAGTCCCACTCCTGGGGGGTCCCCTGTGGCAGAAAACAGTACTCTTCCCTTCCCACAGAATGAACCCAAACACTTGGGAGCTTGGACAATCCCCTGAGAGGAAGGCTCTTCCTCGGCCCCTGAAGCAACCCCTACCCTGAACGGCCACTGTGAACGCAACACCCAGAGACAAAAGCCTGAGCGACTGCCTCCCACTTGCCCTCCTTTGATATCCAGAGGATCTCCCCTCTCGGACTGGAGATCAGGCCTGCCATTACCTTGGCCCCTACCTGAGCCAAGTTTGCTTTTTCAGACATCTGTCCCCACAGCCCTGGCAAACACAGCCTCTAGGCTGGGTCCTCTGGAGCCATACCACAGGACCATGCCTGCTCTCTCCTGGGAAACTCTGTCCATTCCTTTGGCCACACACCTCCAGAATATGAGAAACCTCAAGGCCCCCGAGGACATACCATTACCGGGAGCCTCCCTGCACACACAGGGGCCTTCGGACACAAGCTGAGCTGCTACCTCCATGAAGGCATGCACACAGATGTCAACAGAGATAGAAGGTTGAGCCGGACAGGCCCTTAGGCCCTAATCTCAACTCTTGCTTTGTTTTCCAGGTGTCACTCCTCAGAGGCTTTGGTTCGAAGAACAGGATATGGGGCTTTCCTGAGGCACTGAACAGAACTTCTCTCGTCTCCACATGGGAAGCTTCCTTGTTGGAGCCGTGTCAAACACCTCAGGTTGGAGAATCCTGCAGAGTCCCTGAGCCACCTCCACATTCCAAGGTCTCCCAGGCCACCAAGCCACAGTAGGACTCATCTTCAGGAGAGTCCATTTCAACTCTCCCCTCTGGGTAGCTCACCCAGGAGCCCGCAGATTGAGCCTGCCTTGTCCTGACTAAAGAGTGGGAATATGAGGTGGCGTTCCCAGGCATCCATGCTTAGACACCTGCTCTCGAGTCTTTCCGTATGGGGCCTCCTGGAACCATCCAATAGCACTCGACTTTCGTGCAGAAGGAAACCTTGAGGTTTGGAGTAGTTCACAAATCCCATCGTAGGCAAACCTTCCTGGCCTCATGAGGCCCCCACACCATTCAGGAAGAGGCCATGCTGGACAAAAACTCTAGCCTGAGGCACGTCTCAGAGTTGAAATGACCTCAGTGCAGGAGATCTTGATTCAGCCTCTCAGAGTGGGCCTGCCGTGCCATCGGTCCCAAACCTCACGCTAGCTTGTGTTTTCAGACTTCCTTCCTCACACTCCTGGCAAACAAGCCCTCCGGACTAGGAACTCCAGAACCACAACCCAGCCCAGGGTCTGCCCAAGGGAAGAAAAACGTTTCCCTGTGGGGCTCTCTCCAGAAAACCCAGATGAGGATCAACCTGCTCGGGCCTCGACGGTACCCGAACTGGATAGGCTGCTCTGGGCACTCATGCTCTGTCTGACACAGCCTGAAGCCAGACGTCCAGACAGACAAGGAGACAGCTGGCCGCACACCCAGCACTTCGGACACGCCATGGTCTTATGCCGTCACCTCTTCCTAACCTTGGTTTTCAGATATCTGAACCTAGACATTATATCAATTCTCCACACAGCTGTGTATCGCAAGCACAACACAGAACTCCTCCTTCCCCGTGGCTGTAAAGCTTGCTCTTGGCATGGAGTCACACCTTCAGGGTGGGAGAAACCTTCCTGGTCCCTGATGCCACGCCCAAACTTGAGTGCTGCTTGGGCACAAATTCACACTCTGACCCTCAGCATGAGCCCCATGTCAAAGAAAGGCCTGTCAGGGCCTGGGCCAAGAGCCCGCATATGGGGCTTGCCAAGCCCCTATGCACCCAATCCTCACCAGTGTTTGAGTTTTCCAGTCGCCCCGCCCGTACCTGGGGCTCTGCTCTGGAATCCCTTTCTTGGAGAGACACGTGAGCCAGACAACACTTTTCCACCCTTCCCACAAAATGACCCCAAACTCTTGGGAGCTGGGACAAATCCCCAGAGAGGGATACTCGTCCACAGTCCCTGAGGCCACCCCTCCAATCCACGGCTATCTCGGACACAACATCCAGAGACAAAAGCCTGAAGGAACGCCTCCCACTCGCCCTTGTTTCAGAGGCCCAGGAGCTCCCTCTCGGGCTGTACATCCGGCCTGCCATACCCTAGGCGCCACTCATAAGCTGAGTTTGTGTTTTCAGACTTCTGTGCCCTCAGCCTGGACCCACACAACCGCCAGGCTAGGGCCTCTGGAGCCACAGCGAAAGATTGTGCCTGCCCTCTCCAAGGAAATTGTGCCCAATCCATTGACCACAACCCTACAGGTTAGGGAAAAGCTCCAAGGCCCCTGAGGCCATCAATAGTGTAGGCCACCCTGGACTAAGAGGGGCTCTCTGACACCAGCGAAGCAACTATCTCCACTTAGACTCTCAGACAGTGTCCCCAGAGACAGAAGGTTGAAATGGACAGGCCCCCAGGCCCTAATCTGAACCTTAGCTTTGGTTTCCATGTGTCCGTCCTCAGAGGTCTGTTTTCGTAGACCAGCACACGGGGCTTTTCTGAGGCACCAAACCAAACCTCTCTCGCCTCCACATGGGGAGCTTACCTACTGGGGATGTATCAAACCCTTCAGGTAGGAGAGTTCCGCAGGGCCACTGAACAACCAGCACATTCCAAGGTTTCCATGGACCCAAACGCACATTATGACGCATCCTCAGGAGAGGCCATTTCAACTCAGCCCCCTGGTTAGCGTGCCCCAGAGGCAGCAGATCAAACATATCTTGTGGCTAATGGCCAATGGGAATGCGAGGCATGCTGTACAGGGATCCATCCTTCGAACCGTGCTCTCCAGTCCTTCCGTATGGTATGTCCTGGAGCCATGCAACAGGACTCGAATGTCCCACAGAAGGAAACCTGGTGGTTTGGGGCAACCTCCAAACTCAGCGTGGGAAAACTTCCTTGGCCTCATGAGGCCCCCGCTTCATGAAGGTGCCATCATGGACACATACTCCAGCCTCAGCCAACGTCTGATCCTCAGCCTGACTTCAGATGCAGGAGATTTTGATTCAGCCTCTGCCTAGTGGGCCTGCTCTGCCCTTGGCTCCAATCCTCACTTTAGCTTGTGTTCCTAGACTTCCGTCCTCACACTCCTGGCCCACAAACCCTCCCTTCTGGGAATTCTGGGGCCACAATGAAGCACTCCGCCTGCCTCCCAGGAGAAAAACTTTGTCTATGGTGCTGCCCAGAAACCCCAAATTAGGATCAAACTGCTTGGCCCTCGGCAACACCCCAATTGCATAGGCTACCTTAAACACTGATGCTCTGTCGCAAATAGCCTGAGCCCAGACCTTCCAACAGACACCGACACAGCTGGCTGCACACCCAGCACATTGGACCCGCCACTGCCTTAGGCCACCATCCATTCCCAACCTGGGTTTTCAGTCATCAGAACCTAGACCTTATCTCCAATCCCTGCACAGGGGGGAACCTGATGCACAAGTCAGAACCCCTCCTTCCCCATGGCAAGAAACCTTGCTGCTGGCAGTGAGTCAAACCTTCAGTGTAGGAGAAAACGGCATGGCCCATGAGGCCACGCCCATGTGTGAGGGCCGCCTTGGGCACAAACACACATTGTGACCCTCAGCGTGAGTACCTTATTCAAGTAACGCCTCTCAGTGATTGGACCAAGAGCCCGCATATGTGGCTTGCCATGCCCATAGGCACGCAGGACTAACTAGATGGTGTGTGTTCCAGTTGAGGGAACCCACTGCTGTGCTCTAGAGTCCCTCTCCTGGGGGGTCCCCTGTGGCAGAAAACAGTACTCTTCCCTTCCCACAGAATGAACCCAAACACTTGGGAGCTTGGACAATCCCCCGAGAGGAAGGCTCTTCCTCGGCCCCTGAAGCAACCCCTACCCTGAACGGCCACTGTGAACGCAACACCCAGAGACAAAAGCCTGAGCGACTGCCTCCCACTTGCCCTCCTTTGATATCCAGAGGATCTCCCCTCTCGGACTGGAGATCAGGCCTGCCATTACCTTGGCCCCTACCTGAGCCAAGTTTGCTTTTTCAGACATCTGTCCCCACAGCCCTGGCAAACACAGCCTCTAGGCTGGGTCCTCTGGAGCCATACCACAGGACCATGCCTGCTCTCTCCTGGGAAACTCTGTCCATTCCTTTGGCCACACACCTCCAGAATATGAGAAACCTCAAGGCCCCCGAGGACATACCATTACCGGGAGCCTCCCTGCACACACAGGGGCCTTCGGACACAAGCGGAGCTGCTACCTCCATGAAGGCATGCACACAGATGTCAACAGAGATAGAAGGTTGAGCCGGACAGGCCCTTAGGCCCTAATCTCAACTCTTGCTTTGTTTTCCATGTGTCACTCCTCAGAGGCTTTGGTTCGAAGAACAGGATATGGGGCTTTCCTGAGGCACTGAACAGAACTTCTCTCGTCTCCACATGGGAAGCTTCCTTGTTGGAGCCGTGTCAAACACCTCAGGTTGGAGAATCCTGCAGAGTCCCTGAGCCACCTCCACATTCCAAGGTCTCCCAGGCCACCAAGCCACAGTAGGACTCATCTTCAGGAGAGTCCATTTCAACTCTCCCCTCTGGGTAGCTCACCCAGGAGCCCGCAGATTGAGCCTGCCTTGTCCTGACTAAAGAGTGGGAATATGAGGTGGCGTTCCCAGGCATCCATGCTTAGACACCTGCTCTCGAGTCTTTCCGTATGGGGCCTCCTGGAACCATCCAATAGCACTCGACTTTCGTGCAGAAGGAAACCTTGAGGTTTGGAGTAGTTCACAAATCCCATCGTAGGCAAACCTTCCTGGCCTCATGAGGCCCCCACACCATTCAGGAAGAGGCCATGCTGGACAAAAACTCTAGCCTGAGGCACGTCTCAGAGTTGAAATGACCTCAGTGCAGGAGATCTCGATTCAGCCTCTGAGAGTGGGCCTGCCGTGCCATCGGTCCCAAACCTCACGCTAGCTTGTGTTTTCAGACTTCCTTCCTCACACTCCTGGCAAACAAGCCCTCCGGACTAGGAACTCCAGAACCACAACCCAGCCCAGGGTCTGCCCAAGGGAAGAAAAACGTTTCCCTGTGGGGCTCTCTCCAGAAAACCCAGATGAGGATCAACCTGCTCGGGCCTCGACGGTACCCGAACTGGATAGGCTGCTCTGGGCACTCATGCTCTGTCTGACACAGCCTGAAGCCAGACGTCCAGACAGACAAGGAGACAGCTGGCCGCACACCCAGCACTTCGGACACGCCATGGTCTTATGCCGTCACCTCTTCCTAACCTTGGTTTTCAGATATCTGAACCTAGACATTATATCAATTCTCCACACAGCTGTGTATCGCAAGCACAACACAGAACTCCTCCTTCCCCGTGGCTGTAAAGCTTGCTCTTGGCATGGAGTCACACCTTCAGGGTGGGAGAAACCTTCCTGGTCCCTGATGCCACGCCCAAACTTGAGTGCTGCTTGGGCACAAATTCACACTCTGACCCTCAGCATGAGCCCCATGTCAAAGAAAGGCCTGTCAGGGCCTGGGCCAAGAGCCCGCATATGGGGCTTGCCAAGCCCCTATGCACCCAATCCTCACCAGTGTTTGAGTTTTCCAGTCGCCCCGCCCGTACCTGGGGCTCTGCTCTGGAATCCCTTTCTTGGAGAGACACGTGAGCCAGACAACACTTTTCCACCCTTCCCACAAAATGACCCCAAACTCTTGGGAGCTGGGACAAATCCCCAGAGAGGGATACTCGTCCACAGTCCCTGAGGCCACCCCTCCAATCCACGGCTATCTCGGACACAACATCCAGAGACAAAAGCCTGAAGGAACGCCTCCCACTCGCCCTTGTTTCAGAGGCCCAGGAGCTCCCTCTCGGGCTGTACATCCGGCCTGCCATACCCTAGGCGCCACTCATAAGCTGAGTTTGTGTTTTCAGACTTCTGTGCCCTCAGCCTGGACCCACACAACCGCCAGGCTAGGGCCTCTGGAGCCACAGCGAAAGATTGTGCCTGCCCTCTCCAAGGAAATTGTGCCCAATCCATTGACCACAACCCTACAGGTTAGGGAAAAGCTCCAAGGCCCCTGAGGCCATCAATAGTGTAGGCCACCCTGGACTAAGAGGGGCTCTCTGACACCAGCGAAGCAACTATCTCCACTTAGACTCTCAGACAGTGTCCCCAGAGACAGAAGGTTGAAATGGACAGGCCCCCAGGCCCTAATCTGAACCTTAGCTTTGGTTTCCATGTGTCCGTCCTCAGAGGTCTGTTTTCGTAGACCAGCACACGGGGCTTTTCTGAGGCACCAAACCAAACCTCTCTCGCCTCCACATGGGGAGCTTACCTACTGGGGATGTATCAAACCCTTCAGGTAGGAGAGTTCCGCAGGGCCACTGAACAACCAGCACATTCCAAGGTTTCCATGGACCCAAACGCACATTATGACGCATCCTCAGGAGAGGCCATTTCAACTCAGCCCCCTGGTTAGCGTGCCCCAGAGGCAGCAGATCAAACATATCTTGTGGCTAATGGCCAATGGGAATGCGAGGCATGCTGTACAGGGATCCATCCTTCGAACCGTGCTCTCCAGTCCTTCCGTATGGTATGTCCTGGAGCCATGCAACAGGACTCGAATGTCCCACAGAAGGAAACCTGGTGGTTTGGGGCAACCTCCAAACTCAGCGTGGGAAAACTTCCTTGGCCTCATGAGGCCCCCGCTTCATGAAGGTGCCATCATGGACACATACTCCAGCCTCAGCCAACGTCTGATCCTCAGCCTGACTTCAGATGCAGGAGATTTTGATTCAGCCTCTGCCTAGTGGGCCTGCTCTGCCCTTGGCTCCAATCCTCACTTTAGCTTGTGTTCCTAGACTTCCGTCCTCACACTCCTGGCCCACAAACCCTCCCTTCTGGGAATTCTGGGGCCACAATGAAGCACTCCGCCTGCCTCCCAGGAGAAAAACTTTGTCTATGGTGCTGCCCAGAAACCCCAAATTAGGATCAAACTGCTTGGCCCTCGGCAACACCCCAATTGCATAGGCTACCTTAAACACTGATGCTCTGTCGCAAATAGCCTGAGCCCAGACCTTCCAACAGACACCGACACAGCTGGCTGCACACCCAGCACATTGGACCCGCCACTGCCTTAGGCCACCATCCATTCCCAACCTGGGTTTTCAGTCATCAGAACCTAGACCTTATCTCCAATCCCTGCACAGGGGGGAACCTGATGCACAAGTCAGAACCCCTCCTTCCCCATGGCAAGAAACCCTGCTGCTGGCAGTGAGTCAAACCTTCAGTGTAGGAGAAAACGGCATGGCCCATGAGGCCACGCCCATGTGTGAGGGCCGCCTTGGGCACAAACACACATTGTGACCCTCAGCGTGAGTACCTTATTCAAGTAACGCCTCTCAGTGATTGGACCAAGAGCCCGCATATGTGGCTTGCCATGCCCATAGGCACGCAGGACTAACTAGATGGTGTGTGTTCCAGTTGAGGGAACCCACTGCTGTGCTCTAGAGTCCCACTCCTGGGGGGTCCCCTGTGGCAGAAAACAGTACTCTTCCCTTCCCACAGAATGAACCCAAACACTTGGGAGCTTGGACAATCCCCCGAGAGGAAGGCTCTTCCTCGGCCCCTGAAGCAACCCCTACCCTGAACGGCCACTGTGAACGCAACACCCAGAGACAAAAGCCTGAGCGACTGCCTCCCACTTGCCCTCCTTTGATATCCAGAGGATCTCCCCTCTCGGACTGGAGATCAGGCCTGCCATTACCTTGGCCCCTACCTGAGCCAAGTTTGCTTTTTCAGACATCTGTCCCCACAGCCCTGGCAAACACAGCCTCTAGGCTGGGTCCTCTGGAGCCATACCACAGGACCATGCCTGCTCTCTCCTGGGAAACTCTGTCCATTCCTTTGGCCACACACCTCCAGAATATGAGAAACCTCAAGGCCCCCGAGGACATACCATTACCGGGAGCCTCCCTGCACACACAGGGGCCTTCGGACACAAGCTGAGCTGCTACCTCCATGAAGGCATGCACACAGATGTCAACAGAGATAGAAGGTTGAGCCGGACAGGCCCTTAGGCCCTAATCTCAACTCTTGCTTTGTTTTCCAGGTGTCACTCCTCAGAGGCTTTGGTTCGAAGAACAGGATATGGGGCTTTCCTGAGGCACTGAACAGAACTTCTCTCGTCTCCACATGGGAAGCTTCCTTGTTGGAGCCGTGTCAAACACCTCAGGTTGGAGAATCCTGCAGAGTCCCTGAGCCACCTCCACATTCCAAGGTCTCCCAGGCCACCAAGCCACAGTAGGACTCATCTTCAGGAGAGTCCATTTCAACTCTCCCCTCTGGGTAGCTCACCCAGGAGCCCGCAGATTGAGCCTGCCTTGTCCTGACTAAAGAGTGGGAATATGAGGTGGCGTTCCCAGGCATCCATGCTTAGACACCTGCTCTCGAGTCTTTCCGTGTGGGGCCTCCTGGAACCATCCAATAGCACTCGACTTTCGTGCAGAAGGAAACCTTGAGGTTTGGAGTAGTTCACAAATCCCATCGTAGGCAAACCTTCCTGGCCTCATGAGGCCCCCACACCATTCAGGAAGAGGCCATGCTGGACAAAAACTCTAGCCTGAGGCACGTCTCAGAGTTGAAATGACCTCAGTGCAGGAGATCTCGATTCAGCCTCTCAGAGTGGGCCTGCCGTGCCATCGGTCCCAAACCTCACGCTAGCTTGTGTTTTCAGACTTCCTTCCTCACACTCCTGGCCCACAAACCCTCCCTTCTGGGAATTCTGGGGCCACAATGAAGCACTCCGCCTGCCTCCCAGGAGAAAAACTTTGTCTATGGTGCTGCCCAGAAACCCCAAATGAGGATCAAACTGCTTGGCCCTCGGCAACACCCCAATTGCATAGGCTACCCTAAACACTGATGCTCTGTCGCAAATAGCCTGAGCCCAGACCTTCCAACAGACACCGACACAGCTGGCTGCACACCCAGCACATTGGACCCGCCACTGCCTTAGGCCACCATCCATTCCCAACCTGGGTTTTCAGTCATCAGAACCTAGACCTTATCTCCAATCCCTGCACAGGGGGGAACCTGATGCACAAGTCAGAACCCCTCTTTCCCCATGGCAAGAAACCTTGCTGCTGGCAGTGAGTCAAACCTTCAGTGTAGGAGAAAACGGCATGGCCCATGAGGCCACGCCCATGTGTGAGGGCCGCCTTGGGCACAAACACACATTGTGACCCTCAGCGTGAGTACCTTATTCAAGTAACGCCTCTCAGTGATTGGACCAAGAGCCCGCATATGTGGCTTGCCATGCCCATAGGCACGCAGGACTAACTAGATGGTGTGTATTCCAGTTGAGGGAACCCACTGCTGTGCTCTAGAGTCCCTCTCCTGGGGGGTCCCCTGTGGCAGAAAACAGTACTCTTCCCTTCCCACAGAATGAACCCAAACACTTGGGAGCTTGGACAATCCCCCGAGAGGAAGGCTCTTCCTCGGCCCCTGAAGCAACCCCTACCCTGAACGGCCACTGTGAACGCAACACCCAGAGACAAAAGCCTGAGCGACTGCCTCCCACTTGCCCTCCTTGGATATCCAGAGGATCTCCCCTCTCGGACTGGAGATCAGGCCTGCCATTACCTTGGCCCCTACCTGAGCCAAGTTTGCTTTTTCAGACATCTGTCCCCACAGCCCTGGCAAACACAGCCTCTAGGCTGGGTCCTCTGGAGCCATACCACAGGACCATGCCTGCTCTCTCCTGGGAAACTCTGTCCATTCCTTTGGCCACACACCTCCAGAATATGAGAAACCTCAAGGCCCCCGAGGACATACCATTACCGGGAGCCTCCCTGCACACACAGGGGCCTTCGGACACAAGCTGAGCTGCTACCTCCATGAAGGCATGCACACAGATGTCAACAGAGATAGAAGGTTGAGCCGGACAGGCCCTTAGGCCCTAATCTCAACTCTTGCTTTGTTTTCCAGGTGTCACTCCTCAGAGGCTTTGGTTCGAAGAACAGGATATGGGGCTTTCCTGAGGCACTGAACAGAACTTCTCTCGTCTCCACATGGGAAGCTTCCTTGTTGGAGCCGTGTCAAACACCTCAGGTTGGAGAATCCTGCAGAGTCCCTGAGCCACCTCCACATTCCAAGGTCTCCCAGGCCACCAAGCCACAGTAGGACTCATCTTCAGGAGAGTCCATTTCAACTCTCCCCTCTGGGTAGCTCACCCAGGAGCCCGCAGATTGAGCCTGCCTTGTCCTGACTAAAGAGTGGGAATATGAGGTGGCGTTCCCAGGCATCCATGCTTAGACACCTGCTCTCGAGTCTTTCCGTGTGGGGCCTCCTGGAACCATCCAATAGCACTCGACTTTCGTGCAGAAGGAAACCTTGAGGTTTGGAGTAGTTCACAAATCCCATCGTAGGCAAACCTTCCTGGCCTCATGAGGCCCCCACACCATTCAGGAAGAGGCCATGCTGGACAAAAACTCTAGCCTGAGGCACGTCTCAGAGTTGAAATGACCTCAGTGCAGGAGATCTCGATTCAGCCTCTCAGAGTGGGCCTGCCGTGCCATCGGTCCCAAACCTCACGCTAGCTTGTGTTTTCAGACTTCCTTCCTCACACTCCTGGCAAACAAGCCCTCCGGACTAGGAACTCCAGAACCACAACCCAGCCCAGGGTCTGCCCAAGGGAAGAAAAACGTTTCCCTGTGGGGCTCTCTCCAGAAAACCCAGATGAGGATCAACCTGCTCGGGCCTCGACGGTACCCGAACTGGATAGGCTGCTCTGGGCACTCATGCTCTGTCTGACACAGCCTGAAGCCAGACGTCCAGACAGACAAGGAGACAGCTGGCCGCACACCCAGCACTTCGGACACGCCATGGTCTTATGCCGTCACTTCTTCCTAACCTTGGTTTTCAGATATCTGAACGTAGACATTATATCAATTCTCCACACAGCTGGGTATCGCAAGCACAACACAGAACTCCTCCTTCCCCGTGGCTGTAAAGCTTGCTCTTGGCATGGAGTCACACCTTCAGGGTGGGAGAAACCTTCCTGGTCCCTGATGCCACGCCCAAACTTGAGTGCTGCTTGGGCACAAATTCACACTCTGACCCTCAGCATGAGCCCCATGTCAAAGAAAGGCCTGTCAGGGCCTGGGCCAAGAGCCCGCATATGGGGCTTGCCAAGCCCCTATGCACCCAATCCTCACCAGTGTTTGAGTTTTCCTGTCGCCCCGCCCGTACCTGGGGCTCTGCTCTGGAATCCCTTTCTTGGAGAGACACGTGAGCCAGACAACACTTTTCCACCCTTCCCACAAAATGACCCCAAACTCTTGGGAGCTGGGACAAATCCCCAGAGAGGGATACTCGTCCACAGTCCCTGAGGCCACCCCTCCAATCCACGGCTATCTCGGACACAACATCCAGAGACAAAAGCCT